>NW_016814366.1:1376687-1434527 GCF_001698545.2 Rhinopithecus bieti | reverse complement strand
TAGGTATAATTACAAAATAAATCTTAGATTGAAAACCAGTATACTTCAACACCAAGTTTATATTATATTTTTATTTTCTGATATATCCCTATTTTACTAATATAGATAATTTAACAAAATATATTAAGTTATAAGTCTTCTACCCCCTCACTATTACTTTTCTATTCCTACTCTTTAAATTATAGAACTAAGGCTTGGTTGTTCATTTGTTCAACAGATATTTATGGAGCATTAACTTTGTGCCAGACACTATTCTAGCTCCTGACCCTTTTCTCATTTATTCTCAGAGCTTCAATTATTTTCAAAATATGTCTTTAGCCTTGTCTTTTTGACAAAGCACCATTTTAATTCTTTATTTTCTGGTTGTTGTTTTCAATTTTTGATGTTTTCTTTTTTCCATTTTTTATTCTTTCTTAAATGGTTCTTTTTATGAGTCCTATCACTTGACAAAGTCAGTGTATCTAAAATCTAACCATCCTCTCTCCCAAAACAATTCTTCAGATAGCTCAGCCTCTGTCATTAGTTATTTTTTAGAAATAGCTTTATGGATTATGGTAAGCTATATGAAAATTAATAAACTTAGATTCATAAGTTATATTCCAAAGAGATAATAAAATCGCAGTTTTACAATATAAAATGTTTTACTAATGGATACAAAATCTAGGTCTTGAAGGAGAATTAGATGTTATCTTGTAGGACAAGAAGGTAGTCATTGACAAATAGGGTTTAGTATTCAAAATGCTGTTACTGCCTTTCCCTGCTTACTATACAATAGTCAGGTAATGGCAATATGTCTAATTTCTAGAAATAATTAAAATTTCAACTTGGAATTTTAAAGAAATTTTATGGGCCAGACATAATGGCTCACACCTGTAATCCCAGCACCTTTGGAGGCTGAGGTGGGCAGATCACTTGAGGCCAGGAGTTCAAGACCAGGCTGGCCAACATGGTGAAACCTTGTCTCTACTAAAACTACAAAAAATTAGCTGGGTGTAGCGGCACATGCCTGTAATCCCAACTACTCAGGAGGCTGAGGCACAAGAATAGCATGAACCTGGGAGGCAGAGGTTCCAGTGAGCTGAGATCGCACCACTGCACTCCAGCCTGGGTGACAGGGTAAGACTCTGTTTTAAAAATGAGTAAATAAATAATAAAAGAAATTTTATGGAAGAATAAGAAAAAATTGTTTTAATTCTCTTGATTTTATCTTTCCCCAATTTGCCTAGATTGAATTGAAATGTCAATTTTAATAGGTTCTAAGTTTCATTTGGTTAAAGGCTTAGCAGTATTGCAAAATGATTGAAAGCACAGTACATGACACCAGACTCCCTCAGTTTGATTTTTGCTAGTTGTGGTGTCCTTTGGCAACTTACTTGCCTCACTGTGGCTTCATTTTCTCATTTGTTAAATGAGGCTATTTGGACCTACCTCAAAGAGCTGTTGTGAAGATGAAATGAATCAATGCGTATAAAGTTCTTAACACAGTGCTCACTAAATGTTAGTCCTTACTATAATTAGCATTATTATTATTATTATTATTATTACAGTTTTTTGAGACAAGGTATTGCTCTGTTGCCCAGTCTGGTCTCTGACTCCAGGGCTCAAGTGATCCTCCTACCTCAGCCTCCTAAGTAGCTGGTGCTACAGGCATGTGCCACTGCACCCTGAATTATAATTATAATAACATTATTATTAAGCACAGGAGATGAGATACCCCTAAACCTAGCAATCGATATCAATGCCTTATTGATTACGAATTAAAGACAGTTTTTATTCTGTTACATATGTAGGACTGGAAGGAAGTTTGTGAGCAGTGTTTGAACATGTTTATGTTTGTCTTCTTTTTTATAAAGATGATTTATTATTAATCCGGAAGAATAGAATGGCACTTTTTCAACATTTGACTTGTGTAATTCCAATCCTGGATAGTCTACTAACTGCCAGAATTATTAATGAACAAGAACATGATGTTATTAAACAGAAGACACAGACATCTTTACAAGCAAGAGAACTGATTGATACTATTTTAGTAAAAGGAAATATTGCAGCCACTGTATTCAGAAACTCTCTGCAAGAAGCTGATGCTGTGTTATATGAGCATTTATTTGGTGAGTGGTAGAAAATTATTTTTAAAAATTTTCTAAGTCAATTGAAAATATGATCTTATTAATAACTTATAATTATTGAAAATAATTCGGGCTGAATGTGGTGATGCATGCCTGTAATCCTAACACCTTGGGAGGCTGAGGCAAGTGGATTGCTTGAGCCCAGGAGTTTGAGACCAGACTGGACAACATGGCGAGACCCCATCACTACAAAAATGTTTAAAAAAAATTAGTTGTGATGGCGTACACCTGGTAATCCTAGCTACTCAGGAGGATGAGGTGGGAGGATGGCTTGAGCCTGAGAGGTAGAGGCTGCCATGAGCTGTGACTGTGCCACTGCATTCCAGCCTGGGTGACAGAGTGAGACTCTGTCTTGAAAAAAAACTCAATCAAATTTATAGATATTAATTGCATAAAAAGATTAAAGACTTTTGTTGCCTTGACATGAGTATTTGGCCAAAGTGTAAAGAGTTCATTTTTAAAATATATTCTGTAGCTAAATATTAACCTTATTTGTCATAGTAATGCTTTTTCTTTTTCTCCCTTAGTACAACAGGACATAAAGTATATTCCCACAGAAGATGTTTCGGGTAATAGTATTAATATTTTAAACCAATAGAAAACATTGTCTTTATTTTCTTGATTTTTTCATTGAAGAAGCAAATTGCCTTTTATTAAAAATTCTTTCCTCTTTCTAGATCTACCAGTGGAAGAACAGTTGCGGAGATTACAAGAAGAAAGAACATGTAAAGTGTGTATGGACAAAGAAGTGTCCATAGTGTTTATTCCTTGTGGTCATCTAGTAGTATGCAAAGATTGTGCTCCTTCTTTAAGAAAGTGTCCTATTTGCAGGAGTACAATCAAGGGTACAGTTCGTACATTTCTTTCATGAAGAGGAACCAAAACTTTGTCTAAACTTTAGAATTAATTTATTAAATGTATTATAACTTTAACTTTTATCCTGATTTGGTTCCTTAAAATTTTTTATTTATTTACAACTCAAAAAAATATTGTTTTGTGTAACATATTTATATAACTAATGTATCTAAACCATATGAACATACATTTTAGCAACCAAGAGAATGATAGGCTGTTGTTCTTATGAACAAAAAAGAGATAGCACTACAAACACAATATTCAGTCAACATTTCAGCATTATTGAAATTGTAAGTGAAATAAAATTTAAGATATTTGAGTTTGCCTTTCAGAATTTTAAATATTGGCTGGGCGCGGTGGCTCAAGCCTGTAATCCCAGCACTTTGGGAGGCTGAGACGGGCGGATCACAAGGTCAGGAGATCGAGACCATCCTGGCTAACATGGTGAAACCCCGTCTCTACTAAAAAATACAAAAAAATTAGCTGGGCACGGTGGTGGGCGCCTGTAGTCCCAGCTACTCGGGAGGCTGAGGCAGGAGAATGGCGTAAACTCGGAAGGCAGAGCTTGCAGTGAGCTCAGATCCGGCCACTGCACTCCAGCCTGGGCGACAGAGCCAGACTGTCTCAAAAAAAAAAAAAAGAATTTTAAATATTTTGGCATTGCATTAATACTGGGAACATGAAGCCAGGTGTGGTGGTGTGTGCCTGTAGTCCCAGGCTGAGGCAAGAGGATTACTTGAGCCCAGGAGTTTGAATCCATCCTGGGCAGCATACTGAGACCCTGCCTTTAAAAACAAACAGAACAAAAACAAAACACCAGGGAGACACATTTCTCTTTTTTTGATCAGTGTCCTATATATTGAAGATGTGCATATATGTTGAATGACATTTTAGGGACATGGTGTTTTTATAAAGAATTCTGTGAGAAAAAATGTAATAAAGCAACAAAAATTACTCTTATTCTTAATAGCTTTATTTCTATGACGTTGGATAGTTTAGTCACTCCCAGACTCTTTCCATACTTCCTTAAAGCCTCTTAAATATTGAACTACAGTTTATATTCTTTCCTATAAGATGCTTCTTCATTGACACAGAGCACGGGGTCAAGACACTATAAAGTCTATAGGATTTTATGGAATGCCTGAGACAAGAATCAAACAGTCCCTTTAGTAAGTTTGTTTATTCATTTGTCTATTGATTCATTCAAGAAGTCTTATGCCAGCCCTGCCTATTGGAAGAAGGTCTGAGTTTTATTCTTACCTCTTTGGTATTAATTCTGAAACTTAGAAAGTACACTGGTTAGCAATGCTTGGGACCAACAGGTTGTTCTGGTAAATAAATCTGTTCTATATTGTCAGTGCAACAAAATGTCCCCCTCTGCATTACGTTTTTGGTACTCAACATGTCCAAGTCATAACTCTCTCCTTTATTTCTTATAGAGGTATTAGGTCTTTAAGACTAGAAGTAAGACTGTAATAGGGAAAATCAGGGGAAGACAGGCAAAGGCCAGTCATCTAAACCAGTTCTAGATGTCTGTGTAGGGGCAGATTGCTCTGTAAGGGCAGAAGGGAAAGACCCCTTCATAAGGGTCACAGCTGACAATCCTATAACAAAAGACAGGTTAACAAGAGAAAAACTTAACAAATGTATTTAACCAAAGTTTTACATGACTAGGGAGCCTTCAGAATGAAAACCCAAAATTACAGGGGAAACTATGCATTATTATGCTTAGGTTTGATAAAGAATGGACAGCCCTGAAGAACAGTGATTGGAAAAAAAGATATGATCTAATGGGAATAGACTCAGGTTGGGGACCCAGCAAGGCCTGTCTGTTCAGAGTCTTCTTGGTCTCTGTGCAGCATTCCTTCCTCCTGGATTTAGGGCAGGGCCTGTATGGAATGGGGATCTTATAATCTACTATCAAACAAGGTAGGTCAGAGAATTTATTTATGGCCAGCTCTTACATAGTTAGGTGAGGGAAGATTAGAGTACTATCTTTATGATGTAAGTCTGGCATTGTGGAAAGGCGGTTGCAGTTTCTATGACCTACCTTGGGGAAGAGGAATTCAAGTTTCTATGTCTTGCCTTCGGGCAGAATGAGGCTGAAACAGGAGGGCAGGATAACATCAGAGAAAAACTTTGTTTCTGAGGCCTTCACTTCGGGTTTTCTGAGCCCCAACATCTGCTAGAGTTATAAAAAGAAAAATTAGGGACCAAGCGAGGGGAAGAAATAATGCATCTCTTCATTCTGATGCTGGGAGACTATTTCCTTGAGATGCAATTGATTTTGCCTCTGCTAAGAGGCTCTGCTGGCTAGCCACATGCTAGCCAGTGTCCTGCATGGGTGCTAGGCTGAATTATTTGTAATTGTGCTTAGGTGATTTGTAACTGAGGTATAGGATATTTAAATAGTAGGCACCCTTTTTGCAGCATTTTTTTTTTTTTAATCTAGTTCTTGTATACTACAGATAATATTTGAACTTGTCATCTCACTGTAAAACTTTTGTTCATTTCTCATTTTGGTAATAAATAGCTATTATAACCAACTCACTTATTCAAATATGTTATTTCCCTAAGTGTTATTTTGAATTTTTTTTTCAGAAAAAATAAATTACCATAGATAATAATGGTAGCTCCATTTGTCGAACAAACGTCAGATGTTTTCAGGTGCTTGACATGCATTAATCCATTTGATTGCCTCCAACCCCACCTACCAGCCAACCTGGTCTTCAGTCATAGGTTTTAAACCTCAATATATAAGGGTGATCATACAGGACTTTGTAGCAAGCTTAATTTCATACTTCAGCCATGCTCATTATAGCTTCCATCCAACCTTTCTCTTAATTTCCTTATGTCACTTGATACCATTAGCCATTAAGTTCCTTTGTGGTCACAGGCAATGTTATTTAACCATCTTCAGCTCGTACTGGTGAAGGTCACCTCCTTTTGTTGTCTTGCACATCATAGTAGACACTACGTATGTTACTAAGAAAATTCAAGACCAGATGCAATGGTTCACACCTGTAATCCCAACACTTTGGGAGGCCAAAGCAGGTGGATCATTTGAGTCCTGGAGCTCCAGACCAATCTGGGCAACATAGTAAGACCATGTCTTAATAAGAAAGACAGAAAATTCCAGGCAAAAGAGATGTGATGTTTAAGAGATTCACTATTTTAAAAGTAACACAAGTACCCTTGAAACAAAAAGGATCAGTGGGTCAGTATTACTTAATCTCCTAAAAATTATGCCCACTCCTGGCCTGACATGGTGGCTCACACCTGTAATCCCAGCACTTTGGGAGGCCAAGGCAGGCGGATCACCTGAGGTCGGGAGTTCAAGACCAGCCTGATCAACATGGAGAAACCCCATCTCTACTAAAAGTACAAAAAATTAGACAGGCGTGGTGGCACATGCCTGTAATCCCAGGTACTTGGGAGGCTGAGGCAGGAGAATTGCTTGAACCCAGGAGGTGGAGGCTACGGTGAGCTGAGATCATGCCATTGCACTCCAGCTTGGGCAACAAGAGTGAAACTCCAGCTCAAAAAAAAAAAAAAAAAAAAAAAAAAAAAAAAAAAAAAAAAGAAACCACAACAAAACAAAACCATGCCCACTTCTAAATCTTGAGTCAAGATTTAGGCAAGGTCTCACTTGCAGCGTTTGTACTGTGCAAATAACAGGTATTTTTTTCAAGTTGCACAATATTTCTGCTCCTCCTCAGGTCAACATGGCCCTTAATAGTCTTCAACTTTATTTTCTGCCACTCTACCCATTGCTCACTATCTCTCAGCCACCTTGGTTTTCATCAGTTTCTAAATATGTCAAACTCTCTTTTTTTTTTTTGCTTCAGCTTCTTTGACTGGAATCTTTCATTCATTCTTTCCCTGGCAAATTCCTACTCATTCTTCAGGTGTCAGCCTCCATGTTACTTTCTCAGACTGTCTTTCTCTGACTTCTCCCATCTAAATTATATCCCTTTGATAGTCTCTTTAGTAGACCCTTTGTTCTTTTTCTTCATAACACTTAACACAATTTATATTTACAGTTTTTAATACCATAGTCTGTTGTCAAAATTTCCATGAGGACAATAATCATGTGTTTTGTTCACCACTATATGTGCAGCACTGAGCACAGGGCCTGACAGAGCAGACCCTTACTGAGTAAATGAATGAATGAACGAATGGCTTCCTGTGAGTTAACATGGAATGTGAGAGGAGATTTCTTCCTCTTTAAATACCACTGCTGGTAAAGCACTAAGGCAGAATCATTGATAAAGTAGATCATGGGCCAAATTCTGCCTTTAGATATCAAAAGGAATCTTTAGAGAGGAAAGATCAACCTAGTTAAAAAGGATTCGTGTAGGAGACGGGAATTGGAACTGATTTTGGATGAGGAGGCATGGCATTTCAATTCTGGAAAGAGCATAAGGTACAGATATAGGCATTAGAATCTTAATAACAACAATTAACTAACATTTATTTATTTCTGGTATGTTGTTATGTTTTTGTTTTTGAGACAGAGTCTAACTCTGCAACCTCCAGCTCCCAGGCTCAAGTAATTCTCATGCCTCAGCCTCCCAAGTAGCTGGGATTACAGGTGTGCGTCACCACACCCGGTTTTTGTATTTTTAGTAGAGATGGGGTTTCGCCATGTTGCCCAGGCTGGTCTTGAAATCCTGGCTTCAAGTGATGCACCCACCTCAGCCTCCCAAAGTGCTGGGATTACGGGCGTGAGCCACCGCGCCCAGCTTGACATTTATGGAACTCAAATGTACTAAGTGTCTATATTCATTATCTGATTTGAGACACTGTAATTTAGAAGAGGCAGTAGCACAGGAATTGAAAGTTCAGACTTTGGATTCCAATCACAGCAGAGTAAGCTTGGGCAATTATTTAACATCTCTGTGCCTGTGTGCGCTTAGTCCCTTGCATGATTGCCTTATGGAAATCCATAGGAAAGGCTTTTCCTGGACTTCCATCGGCTTTTGGGATCCTAGAATTCTTTTTTCCTTCCTTGACAGGAAATACGTATAGGAAGAACAAGGTCCTCTCTGCCTGGTGTTTGTCAATATGATTTCTTGTGACTATTTTCCCCTAAACATAAGGTTTTTTTTCTGAGTTCAGATTTTGGGGCTGAGCAAAGAAGAGATGTGACCACAAGGTGGCAGTAGCATGCAACAAGCTTTATTTGGGTGGTGCTTGAGAGACTACATGTAAGGACATCCCTCATAGCTGGAGACGGATACTTATACCTTCCAAAGGCAGAGGTGTATGGCCACCACGCAGAAGGGGAAGAAGGCAAGGGAACTACTCCTGGGGTACGGGAGAAGCAGAAATGTGGTTTATCTGTCTAGGCGATGTTGTACAACTGCAAAATGAGGAGTCTGAGTCAGAGAACTTGAAAGGGCAGCAGAGGTTTGGGGTCTTTTATAGCCCTGTGCTTTGTCTTATCTTTGGTTAACAGATGCCAGGTACAGTTTTATCTTTGGCTAGCAGGCAGACTCTAAATGGCTAAAAGCATGGCCATCTGAGCTCTGTGTGTATGTGTTTGTGTGTGTGACTATTTTCCCCTATTTATTATTATTATTACCATTATTATTATTATTTTTGAGATGGAGTCTTGCTCTGTATCCCAGGCTGGAGTGCAATGGCACAATCTCGTCTCATTGCAACCTCCATCTCCTGGGTTGAAGAGATTCTCCTGCCTCAGCCTCCCAAGTAGCTGGGACTACAGGCGTGCACCACCATGCCCGGCTAATTTTTGTAATTTTCAGTAGAGATGGGGTTTCACCATGTTGGCCAGGCTGGTCTCAAACTCCTGACCTCAGGCAATCTGCCTGCCTCGGCCTCCCAAAGTGCTGTGATTACAGGTGTAAGCCACCGCGCCTGGCCCATCTGAGCTATATTTAAGTGATTACATGGATAACATTTTGAGCTTAGAGAAGGTAAGCTTTTGAGCTAATGGTCCCAGCCTGATGTGAAGAAGCAAACAATATGTGCCCAATATACTTGGGCCAATCTTTATTTTCCTTTTAATTCATTGATTTTTTGAAACTAGAGTTGCTGAAATTCTAATTCACATTAAATTATTAAGGTTTACTAATTAAGCCTTTAAATAATATTTCTGTAAATTTTTAAAACCTGACTTTTGATACAGACGCCAACATTTGAAAGCTGTCATGGATTTTAAGAGTTCCAATATTATCTATAAAAATCTTTTTGGCAGTTACCTTGGCTAAGTGCTCATATACAAAATAAACTGATTAAATCAAGTGGGCTATTGGATGCTTTCTAGTTCCAAAACCCTAATGAAGGGGTTTATGAAAATTAAAATCCAAAGTTTTACCACAGAAATATAAAGTGACTTTTTTTTTTTTTTTTTTTTTTTTTTTTTTTTAAAGCAGATGAAAAGGTAATGCTTGGGATGCCTGTAAGTGGCTAAAAGTTGGAAAGGGAAGTTCTGATATGACCCAAATCTGTAAGTTTTTAATGTCTTATTTGAATTTTTTTAAAATTCAAAATTCAGGAAGATATGCATGTCATCTGTGTACATACTGACAAAGACTATCTCTTTGACCAAACTTTACTCAGCCTCTTCTGAGCCCTCTTCTTGACTAGGCCTTGACTTTGGGCCCTACCCCACCTGTAATTGTTGGCCTACCTCAGTCTTAACAAGAATCCTGTCAGTTTAGTGAGGATCCCGCCACTCTGGATATCTGATCAACCCTGATATCTGATCAAGTTCCTCCTTCTCCACTTCTGAAGTGTAAGCCCTTAGCCTGCCTTCAGCAAGAATCCTACTATCCTTGATGTCTCCTCTTAGTACTTTTCCATCCATTAACCCTCCTTACTCTAACTGTTGGTTATAAATACCCCAGAAGTCCTTGCTGTATTCCCAATTGAGCCCAATCTTGCTTCCCTATTACAATGTTTTGATTGCATAGTCCTGAATAAAGTCTTCCTTACCATTTTAACAAATGTCAGAATATTTTTTCTTTAACAATAACACACAACCAATCCTAACATTCTTTTATAGTCGCCTAACTTAAAAAAATAAATAAAACATTACACATACAATTGATGCATAGGAAAAATTTTTCAATCCCATTCATAATATAGCAATAAAAAATTGAAACTGAACTGAAATACTATGTATTATTCAACAGGTTGGCAACAATCCAAAAGTCTGACAACTTACTCCACTGATAAAGTTGTGGGAAATATAGGCACTCACATACATTGCTGGTTGGATTGCAAAATGCCAACATACCCATGGATGGGTATGTGGCCATATTAGGCAAATTTACATATGGATTTACCATTTGAACTAACTTCTGGGAATACATCCTAAAATAAGATGTGTTCCCATGACTATTCATTACAGCACTGTTTGTAATAGCAAAAGGCTGGAAACCACCCAGATGTCCATCCATAGGGAAGTAGCTGAATATATTATGGTACTAATTTTATCTGACTGGGGAGCTTATTCAGGTTGGATCCTTAGTCTTTGACATGGCCTTAGCAGTTTTTGGCTGCTTTCTGAATTATGTTGTTGAATATATTATGGCACATCTACACAACGGAGTATATATAGAAATGAGGAATAGTTCTATATGTATTGCATAATCTCTAGAATTTATTATGAAGTGAAAAAAGGTGGAGAAAAGTATGCTACTACTATTTATCTAAGGAAAGGGTAGGTATAAACATGCATAATTACATTTTTAAAACGAAAAAATGAATCATAAAAAGTGTTTAAGTCATTACTTATGGGGCAGGAAGGAAAAAGTAGAGGGGAGACCAAGGATTTTCAAAACAAAGGGAATTACAGATGTGCAATCAAAGAGGTTAAATAAAACCTTGACTTCCCGAATTTGAATCGGCAGTATCAATGAATTTGTGATATATTTGATTTAAAAAACAAAAACCAAACCAAAACAAACCCATACGAACCAGCTTTGTCCATTGAACAGGTATAGAAACAAACTCATTAACAATGAACACGACAAACATTTTTTGTTTGTTGTTCCTTGCAGCGCTAACTCAAAGGAGACAAACATTCAGATTATGCTTTTTAAATACCATTTCCCACTAAAGGATCCAGGACACTTAGGAGTAATGGCTTATTATGGGTATGGAGTAAGAAATACACAAAATGAGCCTGGAAAGCAAAGACTACTAGGAAAGTATCAAAAAGACTCAGGAGCCAACCTGAGTAAACTCTCATTGGCCTAAAATAAAACAACTTGAGCATTAATAGTGATAACAGCTGCGATGGATTACAACTCACCAAACTTCTTTAAATCCCTGGATTCATAATGATGGCTGTTTACTTTTGAGGGTTTTTTAAAAAACATCCAGCAGAGATTTTTAAATAGTATATGGTAGTGATCTAATTTTATTTTCCATTAGAATAAGCATTCATTCAGCATTACTTATTGACTAATTAATCCTTTTCCTATTAATACATGCCAGTATATCAAATTTCTCAATACATTGATATAGGTCTCTTTTTGGGGCTCTGTATCTCCTTCCTTTGTTTAATTGTCCATCCTAGTGCATTTAATAATACACGACTGTCTCAATTACTATGGCTTTATTGTAACTCATTACCTGGTAGGACAAGACCTTCCCATCTTAACTTTTCTTCTTCAAAATTGTTTTAAATACTGTCTATGTTTTTTCTACATATATATGAAAAACGTTAGAATGGCAACTGCAGCAGACATACTAGCTTATTTTTTAAGATTAACAGCAACTTTATACTAGCAAAATGAAAAAAATTAACTGAATAAACAGGTCACTTAATTAACTAACTGTAACACTAGACTACAAAGTGATACAAATTAACAGTTATGAAGTGCTATTTATTATACCTAAATATTACATATATTTTTTGTTAAAAATACCTAAGGCTTTTGAGTTTTTGAAATGCAAGCTTTCCCCTATACTTAAGTATATTCATTATCTTACTGTTTTGGTCAGGACAAGAACTGAAAAAGAGAAATCATCTTGAGTTCAGAATGAACAATTCTTGCTATATATATTTTCCCACATGTTAGGAATGTTCTGTAACTTTCCGAGAAATAGTGACTTGAACTAAATACTAAACTACTACCAAGCCCCAGGTGCATTTTTGGAAGTTTTTAGTCATTGGGAGCCATGGCATTTCTTTTCTCTGTATTACAAACTGTTACGCTCATTTTCTTTGACTATTAACATTGGAACAGTAGACCTCCTGTTCTGTGACTGACTGGCAGGCAGAAATGACACGGACAGGAAATGGGAAATGGTTCAGGGTCTTGGAATTCCCCCGGCTGCCTAATTAAGTGGTTCGCTATTTGGAAGTTTTTAAAATATTTGCCCCTTGGAGTTCCCCAGAGAGAAGCAAGCATTGGATTCAATGGGCAAAGAGCGTCAACTTCAAAAGTCATTCGTTGGCTGTCATAGCACAAACATTTACTGCATGCCACTGTGTCTATGGCACTATTGGGGGAACATGGCGGGGGGATACAAAAGGTCCATGACTAGTAAAAGCCAAGGGTTTTTGTTTACAAATTTTCTATCACCTAAGCATTAAAAAAAAAAAAAAAAAAAAAAAAAAAAAAAAAAAAAAAAAAAAATTGGGCTCCTCTGTGGTTCATGTACGATTATATGTGCATATACACCAATACACAGGCGGACGTATATATTTCATTTTATTGAAACATTCAGAAAATACTGGGAGTGAAGCCTGACTTGCAATACCGTTCCCGTTGCTGGCAATGAGCATCTGAAATAATGACACTTTTGTCTTTAGTGCATATGCACTGTTTGTCTCCAGAACAGAAAACCAAAAGTTTAAAAACAAGATAATCCAGTCGATTCTAAAACTCATCGAGTCTTCAAAATTATTCATCAGATGCTTCCTACTTTCCAACGCTTCGCTTTTTTCGATTTGCACAGACAGCTGTTGAACGCTGATGCCACACAAACGGTTACAATTGTTTACTTAAGCAAAAAATGCCACCAGACTGACTCCATCCTCAAAATGCAGTCATCTCGACGGGGGGAGGCATCACACTAGGGGAGCCTTGCCAGAGGCCAGACCATAACCCTGAGGTGACACAGGGTAGACGCGCAAAACCACCGGCGCCAGGGCGTTTCCGCAGGGTTTCCCAAGAGTCAAACGCAGCGGCTCACGGTTTGCCACGTCCCCCAGGAGAATGGTAGGCAGAGACAGAGAGAGGAAATGTGGAGGGGGCACAAACCGCAAGGTGAAGAAAACGAACAAACACCGAGTTGATACGGATAGTCCCCGTTCCCCTGAGGGCCGACCCCGCGACTCCCGATGGGCGGCCAATTGCGCCGGGCGTCCCTGGGCCTCCCAGCGTCTTTCCCGGAGGTTAGTCTCCCCAAGGCCGAAAGTGCGCTCGGTTCCGCTTTCCGGCTCCAGCCTCCCGGGCGCCCTCGCGCGGCTGCTAACGCGAGTCCCCGGCTGGGCGCGCTGACGTCATCGTGCGTCGGCGTGAGCCCGGATGGGGCGGCGGGCTTCGGGAGCGCCGGAGCTGATCCGAGCCGAGGCGGCCGTATCTCCTTGTCTGTACCGCTGCTTCCCGGCTCTGGGGAGGCCTCTAGGCTGCCGCGCAGCTTCCGTGTTTGCTGCTCCCGCACTGCGGTGAGTGCTGCTCCTTCCGGACTCGGGCGGCGCGGGGAGGGTGGGGACGCGCGGGCCCGCGGGGGCCCACTTCCCTGATGTGGCGGCCGGACGGGGAAGGAAGGGGCCTGAGGCTCTTCGGCCAAGGGTCGAGGGTCGCCGGGGGCTCTCTGCTTTCTACTCTCGCCAAGGTTTTATTGGATGCGGAAGCCCAAACTTCAAGACTTGCAGTCAAAGCCATTTTTAAAATGTGACTTGTTTTCAAGCCTCCTCTGGCCGCCGCCCACTCTTCTGGCCCTTGGACTTTGACCAATATGTTTTATCGCAGTTTTTGCAAGGTTTTGAACTTAGCCCTCGGCGTTCTTTTAATGTAATACATTGAAACGAAGATATTTCGGTGGCGGCGATGTTTCATATTTCATAGTTGCCACTGCGCTCTGTCATTCCAGTAGTCTGTTGTGTATTGTGAGAAACAACTCTGGGAAATTATTAGGTAAATCCCATAGTTTCTGTTATTTTCCCTTCCATCCTATCCCCTGTCCAGCTGCAGTTTGCTTAAAGAGAATGCAGCAGTGCGGAGCTCGTAGATAAAAGTCTTTCGTTTAAAGATAGGATATAAGATCGGGTGTAATTAAAGCAACAGTGGGCGTCAGGCTACTGTTTTCACAGGCCACTGTGTTAGGTTTTGTTTTCGGTTGTTTTCTACCGTCGTTGCTTTGAAATTGTAAGGGATTGGCAGAGTTTAAGGGTTTATATTAATGAACGCGTGGTGCATTTTACTGCAGTTTTCCTGGTCGCGGAGAGACTTGATATTACAAACTAACGTTGCTGTCTGATTACTGCTGTACTGCCGCTGACAGGGTTTAGTGGAGTGTCTTGTCGCTCTCTCTGCCTTTTTAACCAATGTTCCTTTGCCTCCAGCAGAGTGCCAAAGATACCTTTAGGTCAGAAAAGGGGAGGAGAGCAAGGACAAAATGTTTTCCTGTGTGAAAATTTCCATCTGTCTCTAAAGTTGTGCGTTTTAAAAACACGTATAGTTAGTGCTATGCGAGTATGTTGCATTTATTTATTTTCATTAAGAGCTTTTTCAGTTAGAAAGTTGTATTGACAAATTGCTGGAATTAAGATGTATTATCTAAAATGTAAATTATTCTTAGACTTTACTGAATGAATTGAAGAGTATGTAAGTTCTATTTGGCAAGCAAATACGGTTTTCTAAAATACCTTTTGTTTTTTCTTTTCAGATTTACAGCCCTGAAGAATCTCCCTCTCCCTATTTTCCCCCTGCAGTAATAAATCCCATTATGGAGGTCTCGAAGCTTTATAAAGGGATATAGTTTGAATTCTATGGAGTGTAATTTTGTGTATGAATTATATTTTTAAAACGTTGAAGAGTTTTCAGAAAGAAGGCTAGTAGAGTTGATTACTGATACGTTATGCTAAGCAGTACTTTTTTTTGGTAATACAGTATTTTGTCAGGCGTTTCTGATAACACTAGAAAGGACAAGTTGTGTCTTGTGATAAATTGATTGATGTTTACAGCATGACTGATAATTATAGCTGAATAGTCCTTAAATGATGAACAGATTATTTAGTTTTTAAATGCAGTGTGAAAAGTGTGCTGTGGAAATTTTATGGCTAACTAATTAAGTTTATGGAGAAAATACCTTCAGTTGATCAAGAATAATAAAGTGGTATACAAAGTTAGGAAGAAAGTCAACATGATGCTGCAGGAAATGGAAACAAATACAAATGATATTTAACAAAGATAGAAGAGTTTATAGTTTGTGAACTTTAAGCCAAATTCATTTGACATCAAACACTATAACGGGCACAGGTTCAACAGAGCTTGTGGGTGTTGACTTCCCCAAAAGTTGTCAGCTGAAGTAATGTAGCCTGCTTATGTAATTACTATGGTGATAAGCTGTGTGAACTTAGCCTTTAAGTAGTGTGACTATATGAAGATTTTAATTATTTTTGTTTATTGGAATAAAATGAGATTTTTGGGGGACATCATATTAAAGTGCTTATAGGGAAAGAAGCCTGCATGTAATTTTTTACCTTGTGGCATAATCAGTAATTGATCTGTTATCCAGGCTTCATAGCTTGTAACCAAATATAAATAAAAGGTGTAATTTAGGTATTCTGTAGTTGCTTAGAATTTTGAGAATATAAATCTCTGTGAAAAATCAAGGAGTTTCAACATTTTCAAAAGTGCGTCCACCTTTTCAGGGCTTTGGGTTAGTATTACTCAAGATTATGAACAAATAGCACTTAGATTACCTAAAAGAGTTACTACAACCCCAAAGACTTGTGTTCTAAGTAGTATCTTGGTAATTCAGAGAGAGACTCATCCTACCTGAATATAAACTGAGATAAATCCAGTAAAGAAAGTGTAGTGAATTCTACATGAGAGTCTATCATTGATTTCTTTTTGTGGTAAAAATCTTATTTTGTGTGAAGAAATTTCATGTGAATGTTTTAGCTATCAAACAGTACTATCACCTACTCATGCACAAAACTGCCTCCCAAAGACTTTTCCCAGGTCCCTCGTATCAAAACATTAAGAGTATAATGGAAGATAGCACGATCTTGTCAGATTGGACAAACAGCAACAAACAAAAAATGAAGTATGACTTTTCCTGTGAACTCTACAGAATGTCTACATATTCAACTTTCCCCGCCGGGGTTCCTGTCTCAGAAAGGAGTCTTGCTCGTGCTGGTTTTTATTATACTGGTGTGAATGACAAGGTCAAATGCTTCTGTTGTGGCCTGATGCTGGATAACTGGAAACTAGGAGACAGTCCTATTGAAAAGCATAAACAACTATATCCTAGCTGTAGCTTTATTCAGAATCTGGTTTCAGCTACTCTGGTATCCACCTCTAAGAATACTTCTCCAATGAGAAACAGTTTTGCACATTCATTATCTCCCACCTTGGAACATAGTAGCTTGTTCAGTGGTTCTTACTCCAGCCTTTCACCAAACCCTCTTAATTCTAGAGCAGTTGAAGACTTCTCTCCATCGAGGACTAACCCCTACAGTTATGCAATGAGTACTGAAGAAGCCCGATTTCTTACCTACCATATGTGGCCATTAACTTTTTTGTCACCGTCAGAATTGGCAAGAGCTGGTTTTTATTATATAGGACCTGGAGATAGGGTAGCCTGCTTTGCCTGTGGTGGGAAGCTCAGTAACTGGGAACCAAAGGATGATGCTATGTCAGAACACCGGAGACACTTTCCCAACTGTCCATTTTTGGAAAATTCTCTGGAAACGCTGAGGTTTAGCATTTCAAATCTGAGCATGCAGACACATGCAGCTCGAATGAGAACATTTATGTATTGGCCATCCAGTGTTCCAGTTCAGCCTGAGCAGCTTGCAAGTGCTGGTTTTTATTATGTGGGTAAGAAGCAAATAACTACATTTTATCATTTTATTTTGATTTACATATTAGAACATAATGTGTTTTCAATATTTAGTCTTTTTTTTTTTCTTGAAGGTCGCAATGATGATGTCAAATGCTTTTGTTGTGATGGTGGCTTGAGGTGTTGGGAATCTGGAGATGATCCATGGGTAGAACATGCCAAGTGGTTTCCAAGGTAATTGTTTTGAAAAAAGTATTTGTACAAAAAACTCTGTGCTTAAAAGAAGTAGACCTGCTTACATGATTTAGTTTACCGTTAAATTATAACAAAGCCTCTTCTATGCCACTGGGGAATTATCCTTCTAAAAGATCACATTTTAACTTTAATTGTTTTGTTGAAAAATATTATGCAGTCTTCTGTGTACTTTTGAAAGTCAGTTACAAGTATAGCCATACATTTTATTTATTGCGCGTCTTCCTTTAAAGAGTACTTAAGGATTACAAAGACATATAAAATAGATTAAAAGAAGTTAGAAAAAGGTAAGAACAGGAAAACAAGAAGGGATGTAGAATGGATGCAGGAATAAGGCAAATGTAAAAATGCATATATTAAGAGCATATCTTGGCTGGGTGCAGTGGCTCATACCTGTAATCCCAGCACTTTGGGAGGCCAAGACAGGTGGATCACCTGAGGTCAGGAGTTCGAGACCAGCCTGACCAACATGGTGAAACCCCGTATCTACTAAAAATACAAAAACTGGCTGGGCATGGTGGCACACGGCTGAAGTCCCAGCTTCTCAGGAGGCTGAGACAGGAGAATCGCTTGAGCCCAGGAGGTGGAGGCTGCAGTGAGCCAGGATCATGCCACTGCACTCCAGCCTGGGTAACAGAGACTCCATCTCAAAAAAAAAAAAAAAGAAAAAATGCATATCTGACTGCCCATTTTAATTGTAATTGTAAGTTATTTTTTCTGTACAATTTTCTTTTTTTATAATCGGTCATCTACCTCTTTAGCCACTTTGTCTCTGGCAGTATCTTTTTATTATAGCCTAGAAAGAATTTAGGGGCAGTGTTATTAGTAGAAATAAAATGAGAGATTGTGTTTGTAATTGAGTAGCTATGTAAACTTAGACGTCATTTGTAAAATGAGGAGGGGTTGGCCTGGATAATTTTTTTTTAAATAGTGATAAAATAGCCTTAACATAACATTTACCATCTTAACCATTTTTAAGTGTAGAGTTCTGTGTCATTAAGTACATTCATACTGTTCTGTGATCACACTGCTATCCATCTCCAGAATCTTTGCATCTTCCCAAACTGAAACTGTCTACCCATCAAGTACTAATTCCCCATTACCCCTTTCCCCAGCATCCTGGCAACCACCATTCTATGTCTTTTTTTGTTTGTTTTTTTGAGGTGGAGTCTTGCTCTGTCATCCAGGCTGGAGTGCAGTGAAACGATCTTGGCTCACTGTAACTTCCACCTCCCAAGTTCAAGCGATTCTCCTGCCTCAGGCTCCTGAGTAGCTGGGATTACAGGTGCCCGCCACCACACCTGGCTAATTTTTTTTGTATTTTTAGTAGAGACAGGGTTTTTAGTAGAGACCCAGTTTCACCATGTTGGCCAGGCTGGTCTTGAACTCCTGACCTCAAGCAATCTGCTCACCTCTGCCTCGGAAAGTGCTGGGATTACAGGCGTGAGCCACTGCTCCCTGCTCCACCATTCTGTTTCTGTCTCTATGAATTCGACTACTCTAGGCACCACATATAAGTGGAATCATACATATAGATTATGTTTTTACCTGTGAGTGTCTTTCACAATAATGAAGAATCTCTTGAACCCCTTTAGGAAATTAAAAAAATATTTTTGTCATTTTGTGTGATATATGATGAAAAAGAAACTTGAAGTAACAAATACTTCATTATGGATCAGTAGATTGTTAAAAGTTGTATTTTAAAATTATATCATTAATAGTCATAATATATCAAGATAAATTTTGACTTTTTTACACTTTGAAAAATGAGTATTACATTTAAAATTAAAAAGCATGTTTTATCAGACTTTTAAATGACTTAATTATGCTGAGCTCTATGGGATTGTATACATTTAATTTGAAATTTAATTCATGTTGTGGTATCAAAGACAAAAACAGCTACCAAATTCCAGTGTTGGAACTGCTACATTTTGTACTTTATGAAACACAATTAAACTCTTTATTTTTGTAACTTGTGTTTTGTTTTAAATGATTAAATAAGGGAGAAGATGTAGGAGTGTGTTTTGTAAATGCTTCTCTAAAAACAACACGTTCTTTTTTCCTTTTTTTAATTTTTTTGAGACAGAGTCTCATTTTATCACCTATCACTGCTGGAGTGCAGTGGCTAGATGGCAGTTCACTGCAACCTCTTCCTCCTGGGTTCAAGCCTCAGCCCCCCAAGTAGCTGGAGTCGTAGGCACGCATCACCATGCTCAGTAGTTTTTGTATTTTTAGTAGAGATGGGGTTTCGCTATGTTGGCCAGCCTGGTCTCAAACTCCTGACCTCAAGTGATCCGCCCTCTTTGGCCTCCCAAAGTGCTGGGCTTACAGACCTGAGCCACTGAGCCTGGCCCACATTTCAATTGGGAATAATCTTTAATCTCCGTAAATCCATCACGTTATGTAGTACCTTTTTTTTTTTTTTTGGTGAGAACTTTTAAAAGATGCTGTCTTCGCAAATTTCAGGTATAAGGTCCAGTATTATTAGCTGTAGTCACCATGTGCTGTACATTAGATCCTCAGAAAGTTTGTGTCCTTTGACCAGCATCTTCCCATTTCACCCACCTCCTTATCCCTGGCCACCAGCATTCTACTCTCTGTTTCTATGATTTTGGATACCATACAGTATAGTTGTCCCTTGGTATGCTTGGGGGATTGGTTCTAGGATGTATACCAAAATTCGCACATACTGAAGTCCTGAAGTTGACTCTGCAGAACCTGTGCATCCAAAAGTCAGCCCTCCAAATATGTGGGTTTCACATCTGCAGATATGATCTGCATTTGATTGAGAAAAATCTGCGTGTAAGTGGACACGTGCATTTCAAACCTGTGTTGTTCAAGGGCCAGTTGTATTTGTCTTTCTCTGGCTTGTTTCACTTGGCATAATGCCTTCCGGGTTCATTCATATTGCAGATGGCAGGATTTTATTTATTTGTTTTTTTTTTTTTGACGGAGGCTCTCTCTGTTGCCCAGGCTGGAGTGCAGTGGCGCCATTTTGGCTCACTGCAGTCTCTACCTCCTGGCCTCAAGTGATCCTCCTGCCTCAGCCTCTTGAGTAGCTGGCATTATAGACACCTGCCATCATGCCCAGCTAATTATTATTGTAGAGATGGGGTATCACCATGTTGGCCAGTTTGGTCTCAAACTCCTGACCTCAAGTGAGGATATGGATGGGATTACAGGCGTGAACCACCACGCCTGGCCAGGCTCATCCCCCATTCATCCCTCAGTAGACACTTAAGTTGTTTCCATATAGCTGCTTGAACATGGGAGTAGAGATACCTCTTTAAGATACTGATTTCATTTCCTTCAGATATGTACACAGGCGTGGGATTGCTAGATCATATGCTAGTTCTATTTTTAGTTTTTTGAGCAGCCTCTATACTGTTTTCCATAATGACTGTACTAAGTTGCCAGCAATGGTGAAGGGTTCCCTTTTCTTCACATGTTTGCCGACATTTGTTATTTCTTGTCTGTTTGATAATAAAGCATCATTACAGGTGGGAGGTGATGTTTCATTTTGGTTTTAATTTGTATTTCCCTGATGATTAGTGATGTTGAACACCTTTTCATGTACCTGTTGGTCATTTGTATATCTTTGGGAAAATTTCTATTCAGGTCCTTTGCCCATTTTTTTAACCTGAATTATTTGTTTTTTTTTTTTTTGCCTTTGAGTTGTATAAGTTCCTTATATATTTTAGATATTAACTCCTTATCAAACGTATAATTTGCAAATATTTTCTCCTATTCTGTAGGTTACCTTTTTATTTTGTTAATTGTTTCCTTTGCTGAGCAGAAGCTTTTTAGCTTGATGTAGTCCCAGTTTATTTTTGTTTTGGTTGCCTGTGCTTTTGGTGTCATATCCACAACATCATTGCCAAGACCAGTGCCAAGGAGCTTTTTAGCCTACATTTTCTTTAAGGAGTTTTATGGTTTCTGGATTTATGTTTAGTCTTTAATCCATTTCTGGTTAATTTTTGTAGGTGGTGTAAGATAGAGGTCTGGTTTTATTGTTTTACATATGGATATCCAGGTTTCCCAATACCGTTTGTTAAAGAGACTGTCATTTCAACATTGTGTGTTCTTTGCGCCCTTGTCAAAGATTAGTTGACTGTATATGTGGATTTATTTCTGGGCTCTCTGTTCTGTTGGTATATGTCTTTGTTTTTATGCTAGTATCATATTGTTTTGATTACTGTAGCTTTGTAATATAGCTTGCAATCAGAAAGTGTGATGCCTCGTTTTTTGTTTTTTTTTTTTTCCTCAAGATTGCTTACGCTATTCTGGGCCTTAAGTTCCATACAAATTTTATGATTGGTTTTTCTATTTCTGTGAAAAAAAAAAAGTCATTGGAATTTTGATAGAGATTATATTGAATCTGTAGATTGTTATTGGTAGTATGTACATTTTAACAATATTCTGTTAATTCAAGAACACAAGATTTTTTAAAAATTGATTTCTGTCATTTTCAGTTTCCTTTTTCAGTGTCATTTGTTTTCCAGTGTATTTCTCTTTTACCTCCTTGGTTAAATTTATTAAGTGTTTGTTTTGGTGCTGTTGTACATGGGATTACTTTCTTGAGTTCTCTTTCACATGGTTCATTGTTAGTACTGCCTTTTGTAAGTTGGTTTTGTATCCTGCAACTTCTGGATGGTTTATTAGTTTTAACTGCTTTTGGTGGCATCTTTAGGGTTTTCTATATATAAGATTATGTCATCTGCAGACAGAGACAGTTTGACTTCTTCCGGTCTGATTTGGATGCCTTTTTCTTTTTCTTGCTTAATTGCTCTGGCTAACCATTCCAGTATTATGTTGAATAGAAGTGGCGAGAGTAAGCACCCTTGTCTCGTTCCTAACGTTAGTGGAAAAGCTGAAAGCTTTTTTTTTGAGACGGAGTCTTGCTCTGTCGCCCAGGCTGGAATGCAGTGGTGCAATCTCAGCTCACTGCAACCTCTGCCTCCCGGGTTCAAGTGACTCTTCTGCCCCAGCCTCCTGAGTAGCTGGGATTACAGGTGTGTGCCACTGCACCTGGCTAATTTTTGTACTTTTAGTAGAGAAGGTGTTTCACCATGTTGGCCAGGCTGGTCTCGAACTCCTGACCTCATGATCCACCTGCCTCAGCCTCCCAAAGTGCTGGGATTAGAGGTGTGAGCCACCGTGCCTGGCCAGCTTTCAGATTTTTCATTACCGAGTATGATATTAACTGTGCACTTGCAGTCCTTATGTTGAAGTATATTCCTTCTATAGCTAAATTGGTGAGAATTTTTATCCTGAAATGGTATTGAATTTTGTCAAATGCCTTTTCTGTGTCTGTTGAGATGATTATATGATTTTGTTTGTTTATTTGTTTTTTGAGATGGAGTGTTGCTGTGTTGCCCAGGCTGGAGTGCAGTGGTGCAATCTCAGCTCACTACAACCTCTGCCTCCTGGGTTCAAGTGATTCTCCTGCCTCAGCCTCCCGAGTAGGTGGGACTACAGGTGCATGCCACCACACCCAGCTGATTTTTTTATTTTTTGTAGTGATGGGGCTGGTCTCAAACTCCTGACCTCAGGTGATCCACCCACCTTGGCCTCCCAAACTGCTGGGATTACAGGTGTGAGCCCCTGCACCTGGCTGATTATGTGATTTTTATCCTTCATTTTGTCCATGTGTGGTATCACATTTATTGATTTGCATATGTCATACCATCCTTGCATCCCAGGTATAAATCTCACTTTATCTTGATACATGATTCTTCTAGTATGCTGCTGAATTCAGTTTGCTAGTATTTGTTGAGGATTTTCGCGTCTGTGCTCATCAGGGCTATTGGCTTGTAATTTTCTTTTCTTGTGTTGTCCTGGTATGGCTTTGATGTCAGAGTAATGCTTGACTTGGTAAAATGAGTTTGGAAGTATTCTCCTGCTACTCCCTCTTCCCTCCCTTTTCCTCCTCCTCCTTCCTCCTCGTACTCCTTTTCTTTCTTCCTCCTCCCTCCTTTCTTCCTTCCTTCTTTTCTCCTCCTCCTCCTCTTCTTTCTTCTCCTCCTCCTCCTCCTCCTCCTTTCTTTCTTTCTTCTTGGTAGAATTGTGCTGTGAAGTCATCTGTTCCCTGGGCTTTTCTTTGTCAGAAGATTTATGATTACTGATTCAATCTTCTTACTAGTTATAAGTCTTTTCAGATCTTCTATTTCTTCCTTATTTTAGTCTTGGTAAGTTACAAGTTTCTAGGAATGTATCCATTTCTTCTAGGTTATCCAGTTTTTTGATGAATAATTGCTCATGGTAGTCTCTTATGATCATTTGCATTTCTGTGTTATCAATGGTAATATCTCTTGGTTTTGATTTTATTTATTTTAGTCTTCCTTTTTACTAGTCGAGCTAAAGCTTTGTTGATTTTACTTATCTTTTCAAAATCTAGCTCTTAGTTTTAGTCATCTTGTCTATTGTTTTTGTAGTCTTCATTTCTTTTCTGATTTTATTTTCTTCTGCTAACTTTTGTAGTTCCTTTAGATGTAAAGTTACATTGTTTATTTTTAAGATTTTTTAAAATGTAGGCAATTATTGCTATACACTTGCCTTTTGGAACTGCATTTGTTCTATACATTTTGCTGTGTCATGTTTCAATTTTAATACTTCTTCAGATTTTTTAAATTTTCTTTTTGATTTCTTCTTTGACCCATTGATTATTCAGGAGTATTTTGTTCAATTTCCACATAGTTGTCAGCTTTCCAGCTTTCATTCTGTTGCTGATTTCTGGTTACATGCCATTGTGGTCTGAAAAGATACTTGATAGGATTTCAGTCTTCATCAGTTTGTTGAGTCTTGTTTTGTGACCTGCTACATGATCTACGCTGGATAATTTTTCATGTGTGCTTAAGAAGAATGTGTATTATCTGCTGTTTGATGGAATGTTCTATATAAAGGTTGAGTATCCCTACTCCAAAATTCAAAATGTTCCAAAATGTAGAACTTTTTGAATACCAACATGATGCTCAAAGGAAATGCTCTTTGAAACATTTTGGTTTTGCATTTTCGATTAGGATGCTCAGCTGGTAAACATAAGGCAGATATTCCCAAATCCAAAGAAATCTAATATTCAAAACACTTTTAGTCCCAAGGATTTCAGATAAGGAATACTCAACCTGTATGTATGTTAGGTCCATTAGATCCAATGTATAGTCGAAGTCCAATATTTTCTTACTGATTTTCTGTCTGGATGACCCATCCATTATTGAAAGTAGGGTTTTTGAAGTCTTCTACTATAATTGTGTTCCTATCTATTAATGTCTTCAGATCTGTTAATATTTTCTCTATATATTTAGGTGGTCTGATGTTGGGTGCATGTATATATTTACAGTTATTATATCCTCTTGTGGAATTGGCCCCTTTCTCATTATATAATTACTTTCTCTGACTCTTTTTACAGTTTTTGGTGTAAAGTCTGTCCTATCTGATGGAACTATAGCTTCCTCTGCTCTCTTTTGGTTTCCATTTGTATGGAATGTCTT
The DNA here is from genome assembly GCF_001698545.2 of Rhinopithecus bieti. Taxonomy (NCBI): domain Eukaryota; kingdom Metazoa; phylum Chordata; class Mammalia; order Primates; family Cercopithecidae; genus Rhinopithecus; species Rhinopithecus bieti. The sequence goes on along the minus strand of NW_016814366.1, from coordinate 1,409,806 downwards.
TTTTCCCATACACATGCATGTGCTTAAAGGTGAATTGAGTCTCTTGTAGACAACCTGTAGTTGAATCTTGTTTTCTTTATCCATTCATCTGCTCTTCATCTTTTGGTAGGAGAATTTAACCCATTTACATTCAAGGTAGTTATTGATGGGTAAAGACTACTGTGATTTTGTAATTGTTTTCTGGTTGTTTGGCAGATTCTTTGTTTCTTCCTCTCTTGCTGTCTTCCTTTGTGATTAGATGATTTTCTGTGGTGGTATGCTTTGATTCCTTTATATCTTTTGTGCACCTACTATTGTGGTTTCTACTTTGTGGCTATCATGAGGCTTACATAAAACATCTTATAGTTAGTTATAATAGTCTGTTTCAAGCACTAACAATTTAATTTCAATTGCATAAAAAAACTGTACTCTTACTCCGACTTTCCTGCATATATTTTATGTTTTTGATGTCATTATTTGCATCATTTTATATTGTGTATTCATGAAAAAAGTATTGAAGCTATAGTTTTAATACTTTTTTTAAAAAAACCTGTATTTTAGAATTAATTTACACATGACTATTATAAATTTAGAATATTCTTAATTTGATTAGATATATATCTTACCAGTGAGTTTTATACTTTCATATGTTTCCATGTTGCTAATTAGTGTCCTTTCGTTTCAGCTTGAAGAACTCTTCAGCATTTCTTGTAAGGCGCATCTAGTGGTGATAAACTCCCTCAGCTTTTGCTTGTCTGGGACTGTTTACATCTCTTTCATTTCTGAAGGACAGCTTTGCTGGGATACATATTCATGTCTGGCAGTTTTTTCTTTCAGCACTTTCAATATATCCACCTCTCTCCTGGCCTACAAGGTTTTTGCAGAGAAATCCACTTATGGTCTTATAGGGATTCCCTTGTAGAAAATGAGTTTCTTTTCTGTTACAGTTTTTAAATTCTCTTTCATCTTCTATTTTTGACAGTTTCATTATAATGTGTGTCAGTGAAATCTTTTTTGGGTTGAATCTTTATGAGGTCCTATGAACTTCCTGTACGTGGACATCTTATCTTTCCCTAGGTTTATGAAGTTTTCAGCCATTGTTTTTTAAAAATCATCTTTCTGCCCTTTCTCTCTTTTCCTTCTTGAATTCTCGAGTTTGTTTTTTGTTTTCTTGGTGTTTTTTTAGCTGGTGTCTTGTTCTGTCACCTAGGCAGGAGTACAGTGGCATGATCTCAGCTCACTGCAGCTTCCACCTCCCAGGTTCAAGCAATTCTCCTGCCTCAGCCTCCCACGTAGCTGGGACTACAGGTGTGCACCACCATGCCTGGCTAATTTTTATATTTTTAGTAGAGACAGGGTTTTGCCGTGTTGGTCAGGCTGGTCTTGAACCCCTGACCTCATGTGATCCACCTGCCTCGACCTCCCAAAGTGCTGGGATTACATTTGTTAGCCATTGTTCCTGGCCTTGAATTCTTAAAATGCAAATATTGTTTTACTTGATGGTGTCCTATAATTCAGATAGGCTTTCTCCACTATTCTTTTTTTCTTTTTTTTCCTCTGACTAGATCATTTCAGATGACCTGCCTTTGAGTTCACAGATTCTTTCTTCTGCTTAATCAGGTCTGCTGTTGATGCTCTCTATTGCATTTTTTTTGTTGTTATGTTCTTTAACTCCTGAATTTGTTTCTTTTTATTATTCCTATCTCTTGAATTTCTCATTTGTTTGTATATTTTTTTTATTTCATTATCTGTGTTCTTTTGTAGCTCACTGAGTTTGCTTGAAACAATTATTTTGAATTCTTTATCTGTTAGTTGATAGATCTCCCTTTCTTTGGGGGTGGTTATGGAAAATGACTGTGTTTCTTTGGTAATATCATGTTTCTTTTTTTTTTCTTTCTGTTTCTTGTGGCCTTCTGTTGTTTTCTGTGTATTTGATGGAAGAATTACTTTTAGACATTATAGATTAGTTTTTTTTTTGAGCAAAGACATTTGCCTGTGGGTGGGTGTGAGGGTGCCAGCCAGTAGGTGTGGTGGTTCTGGCTCTGTGGAAGGCCCAGCATTATAAACTCCATGTAGCTCTGTTAGCCCAGATCATTGTCAGTGAGGATTGCAGGGGTCCTCAACATCCAAGGCTGCAGGTATCCATACCAGCAGCAAGGTTTTTTTTGGTGGCAGAGGCTGCTGGGGACCTCTTGATCACTTTTTCTCCCATGGGAGACATCGTGGCCAAGGGGATTCTTCTTGGCACAGGTTCTGGCTTTGGGCTTTGTTGTGTTGGTGTTGGTGGCAGCACTGATGTCTCTGATGGCGTGGACACCTGTGGGGCAGCTACAGAGCCAAGGTTTGGAGTGCAAGTGCCTGCAGAAAGACAGCGGATCTGGGGTTCAGGATGTTGACTAGCCTGCAGCAGTGGTGCTTCTAGTGCCTCAGATGTGGGTGCACATAGAGCAGCCTTTGAGTTGGGTGTGGAGTGCAGGTGTGCAGAGCAGCCAGAGAGCTGGGGTCTGGAAAGTGTATGATTAGAGCAGCCACAGAGCAAGGGTCTTACATGCAAGGTACACGTGGAGCACCTGTGCCTCTGGGGTCTGGGGCATGTGTGGGGGTGAGGGGCTGCACTATCTCTGGGCAGTACAAGAGCTGCTTTTTTTCAGGGTGAGGAGTGCAGTAGTGTCTCCCTCTCCAGGGGGTTCACAGCAGTGCTGGGTGCTGGTTACCTTAATGGTGAAAGCTCTCAGTGTCCTCTGCAGAGTAGGCTACTGCAGTTGGCATCAATGAACAGTATAGGGTCCTTCACTGTGAAACCTGCAGGAAGTCTGTGGCTATCCTGTGGGTTATTGGGGTCTCCAGGGACCTGCTCTGGGGAGGAGCCTAGCAGTCTTTGCCACTGAGGACTGTGATGGCACTCACCACATGACTGATACAGATAGCCCTCACCCCTTGTTCTTAGCCGTCCCCAGATGTCTCTGCTAAGCAGATCTCCCAGCAGTCCTTTCTGTGTGGTTATTCTCTTTTTTTTTTTTCCCTCACTGTATTGCTGCAGGCTGATTGGACTATTGAGTTCTTCCAGAGCTGTATTTGTTTGTGGATAGCTGTCTCTTTATTGTTTTTTGTGGGTGGAAGAAAGCTGGTGTCTCCTAGTCTGCTGTCTTGCTGATGTCACTCTTGCAAACTTTCTTTGAGTCTGTGGCTTTTCATTTTTTAACATCTTTTGAAGAGCAGATGTTTTCAGTTTTGATGATGTCAATTTATCAATTTTATCTTTTGTGGAATATGTTTTTGGTCTTTTGTCTAATAATTCTTTACCTAATGTAAAGACAAAAGGATTTTCTCCTGTACTTTTCCTAGAAGTTTTATTATTTTAGGTTTTATATTTAGGTATATGATCCATTTTACTTTTATTTTGCTATTTTTGCGTATAATATGGCCATAGGTCAGAGTTTTTTGTTTTTTAAATACGTATATCCTGTTGTATAGTATCATTTGTTGAAGAAACAAAAGGAATAGAATGGATATAGGTGATATGTGAACTTCTTGGAACATCTTCAAGAAGCCCTATCAGTTTAAAAACAAATATTTGAGAAACACTGTCACATTATATATAGATAAAAATATTTGATTCCATATTTTTTGGAGGGAAGGTAGTGGATTGTGGCTCAAATATAATGGAAGAATGAACATTGAAGAAAGATGAGCAGTTATATTGTGAAAGATCACACTGTAGGAATACTGAGTTAATAGTATCTGAAACTGTTAAGTAGTTCACTTTAAGCACAAAATAAATTGTATATAATAGTGTTTTTTGGGAGTCAACTTGTTCCCCTTTGTAGGTGCAGACGCTTTTCTTTTTGTTGTTGTTGTGTTAATGGATTGAATTAGAAAATACCATGATATATAACACACAGTAAGATGTATATTGTTTTATGATAATTTTGTTCCTGTTAGATATGTATGTCTTCTGGGTTGTGATGTAAAATGTTTTTACTATGGGGTACAATGAAAGATTTGAAAGCCATTTTTTCTATTTGATATGGTTAGATTTGATAGGTTAGATTTGATCAGGTTATATTTGATATGAAACAATTTAAAAAAATAGTTTTCCTCATGTTTTAGGTGTGAGTTCTTGATACGAATGAAAGGTCAAGAGTTTGTTGATGAGATTCAAGGTAGATATCCTCATCTTCTTGAACAGGTAAATACATTTTAAAATTAACAACTTTGAATTCTGCTTTATAATAAAATACTATTAGGTTGGTGCAAAAGTAATCATGGTTTTGCCATTGAAAATCATGGCCAAAACCGTGACCACTTTTATACCAACCTGTATTAGAAGTTATACTTATTTATCTTTTATTAATTGGAGGTACATATTTTCATTCATGTTAATGACAACTTTGATTTTACTTTTGTAATCAACTTGATTGTTTAGGGCTTTTAAAAAAGATTGTTGTTTGTTTTACTATTTTGAAAATCATTTATGCTGCCACTGTACAAATTTGTGATGGGATTGGAGAAGGAGCTTTAGTGTCTCTTTGCTATTTTCCAGAAAAACAAACACAAAATAACTTGTTAGGCTCTGAGACCCTTTGAGAGTAACCCAGTTAAAATCTTATTTTCCTAATGGAATGAGAAACCACTGATATATTTTTTTACTTTGCTGAAACTAGAGAAATACTTGAATTCTAATTTGGGATAACATGAAATTTAAGGAAATCTATGTGATTAGGGTGAAAGAAAGCAAAGTAAAGGTCATAAATCACTCAGTTCTCAAAAGAATGTGTACATTTACTTAACATAAACTTAATTTAGTGTTGTTCTTTTCAGATTGTTGGGGATATCTGATTTTACCTATTAACTTTCCTCTTGTTTCATAGCTGTTGTCAACTTCGGATACTACTGGAGATGAAAATGCTGACCCACCAAGTATGTATGAAATAATTTTAAGTATAGAGTGTAAATTTTTATAAGAATTTTAGGAATAGGCTGGGTGCAGTGGGTCATGCCTGTGGTCCCAACACTTTGAGAGGCCAAGGTTGGCAGATCACCTGAGGTCAGGAGTTCGAGACCAGCCTGGCCAACATAGTGAAACCCCATCTCTACTAAAAATACAAAAATTAGCCAGGCGTGATGTGCCTGTAGTCTCAGCTACTCTGGAGGCTGAGGCAGGAGAATTGCTTGAACCCAGGAGGCGGAGGTTGCAGTGAACTGAGATTGTGCCATTGCACTTCAGCCTGGGTGACAGAGCGAGACTCGGTCTCCAAAAAAAAAACAAATGTAGGAATGAAAGTATGTACTTTTTAAAAGAGTTTCTGAAGCCATAGGGAAAAACCCTGGGAAGTCAGCTAATAAATATTATTTATGTATGTATATATATATATGCATACACACTAGTTTTTGTTCTAGTGCTATACTTACCACTTTTAGTGCTGACATTCCAACTGGAGAAATGAGACATAAGCAAAAGAAAAATAGCAAATAGCTTAAAGCAATGCCAAATAAGTGGTGCAAATAATAAGCCCCCCAGAAAAGAAAAGGTTGCTGTGAGCTAGCATGATTTGGAAAAGCAGTTCACATATGATTCACGAATTGGACTAGATGTTAGGTATTTAAGTCAGGTATATGGTATTTCAACGCAAGGGCAGGAAATAGTATAGCTTTTGATTAGAGCTTAATGTTAGCCACATCTGTCAGTTTATGTAATATACATATGTTATGGTGTCTAAAATGGCTAAGGTAATAATCCACTGTTTTATGTACCAAGGGCCATTCTGTTTGTGGCACAGCATTTCAAGAAAGATACTGGTAGATTTGTTAACTGGACCAGAGAAAGGTGACCAAGATGTGTGAATCTTAGAAACCATGGCTCAAGAGGATTGGATGAAGCATTTGGTAGTATTTGACTGGAAAATAGGAAGGAGAGTACCTGGGTACATGACAACTATCTCTTGTGTAATGGACTTAGAAAAGATAGATAGCAGTGTGGGCTGTTCTTAAAATTTTAACCACTGCTGTCAAGTAGGCTGCCCTGAAGTTCTACCGTAGTTCCTAATAAAATCACTTTGTTAATCTTTAAAATGACTTTCTTGTTTTCTCTCTTGATAATTTTCTAACACTCTCTTCCCACCTTACTGTCAGTTTATAACCTTGCTTCCCTAAGAAAATGGAATCCAAAAGAGAGCTGCTTTATTGCCTCACCAGCAAAACCACAAGGCTACATCATTTATCCTTGTACTTTTCTTTCTGTTCGTTCGTAAGAGATGAATTGTCCTTGCCCTTTTCTAAGGCCAATACTTCCACTTGTCCTCCGTATTCCATCCCCTGCTGTCAACTTATGAAGGTTACTTTGGCAGTGACATACCCTTTCTCTCGAGTCTTCAATTTTTCCATCTCTCCTGAATCATTCATATTAGCATATAAACATAATGTACTTTTGCTAATCCTAGGAAGACTTCCATGAACCAATGTCCCCATTCAGCTATTATCTTATTACTCTGCTTCCCTTTACAACAAAATACCTAGGAAGATTTATCTATGCTTACTCTGTTTTACTTTCTCACCTTTCATTCTTTCTCTTACTTCTTCTGCTGGAACTGTTCTTGTCATGGTAACCAAGGACTACCATGTTAGCAAATCTGCCACTTGACCTGTTAACCAGCATGTGATAATCATTGGGTGCTTTGTCTTTCTTTTTTCTTTTTTGGAAACAAGGTCTCACTTTGTCACCTAGGCTGTAGTGTAGTGGTGCCATCACGGCTCACTGTAGCCTTAACTTCCCTGGCTGAGATGATTCTCTCACCTCAGCCTTCCGAGTACCTGGGACTACAGGCATGCACCACCACATTCAGCTAATTGTGTGTGTGTGTGTGTGTGTGTGTGTGTGTGTGTGTGTGTGTGTGTGTTTTGTAGATACAGGGTTTCACCATGTTGCCCAGGCTAGTCTCAAACTCTTGAACTTAAGTAATCTGCCTGCCTCGGCCTCCCATAGTGCTGGGATTACAGGCATGAGCCACTGCACTTGGCCTCATCTTTCTTAAGACACGTTTTTTGCTTGACTTATCAGATCCCATACCCTTGGTTTTCTGTTTCCCTGGTTGATCCTAAACAATTTCCTTTGTTGGCTGCTGCTTTTTCAAACTTTAAAATGATGGAGTACCCCTCAAAGCTCAGCTTAAATTTATTTCTCCGTTTCCTGAGCCCCAAGCTGGAATGTCCAGCTAACTGTTTAAATCTCTACTTGGCCGTAACAGACATCGTAGAGTTAATAGGACCAAACCAGAAATTTTCTCCCCCATTCTTCATTCATCAGATTTGTTCCTTCTTTGGTCTTCCCCATCTCAGTTAATGGTACTAATTTCCTAGTGTTAAAAGTTGGCTCAAGTTAGGTATCATCCCTGATTCCTCTCCTTCCTTTAGTTTGTATATTTAATCTATTAGAAGTCTTTTCATTTCTGTCTTCATAACATATGCCAAATCTGACTACATCTCACCGTCTTCACCACTATGAACCTAATCCAAACTACCGTCATCTGTGTCTAACATCCTAACAAGTCTTTCTGATTCCAGTTTACCCCATTAAAGTACATCTCCACCGAGCTGCCAGAGTCATCTTCTGAAAGCACAGTCAAGTTTTATCAGTTGCATGCTTAAAACACGCCTGGAATATTCTACCAAAATTAGAATAAAATATAAACTCTTAGGAAGGCTCTGCTCATCTGGGCATTGTCCTCTTTTACCTTCTACCACCTTCTTTCTGTTTCTTGATCATGTCAAGCTTTTCCCTTAATTTAAGGCTTTTACATTTGCGATTCTCTTTGCTTAGAAGACTTCTTTGAGGTATTTCCATAGCTCACTCATTCCCCCCCACCGAGTATTAATAATTGCACATGTAGTAGATGTATACATTCTTCATAAGGGAAAGAAAAAGAACTAAATGCTGTAAGCAATGCCAAATTCCCCTCTGATGCTTACATACAGTTCTGTTTCTAACTTCTAACACCCAGAGCTGAGTAACGTGGGCTAGATTTATACCAGTTGAGTTCATTTGTATATTTTTAAATTTTTTCACAGTAGTCCAGCATATATTACATTTTATTTATCCATTCCCTATTGAGAACTACTTGTTATTTTCTGTTTTTTTTTTCCTGCTGTAAATATTGCTGTAATGATCCTCTAATGTGTCTCTTATCTTGAACATTAAGTGTTTCCTTAAGGGATGCACTTAAAAGTGAAATAGAGCTCATTCCTTGTTATTTAAGTCTTTGTTCTGGTGCCGTTTCTGCAAACAGGGATTCCACGCATGTTTGAACAAGAGAGCACATTGTTGACATTGTATATTTATATGTTTATTATAACAGTTTCCCAGAAGATGGCAGTAGTATCTTGAAGAATTACGTCTTTTTGTATTTTTTCATAAAAGTATCATATGGGCTGGCATTGACTCTTAGCAGAAAATGCTTCCCTGACTACCCTATCTAAAATGTCTTCCTGCTTCCTGGTTTCTTTTAATGACCTTACACTACTTTTTTCTTCAGAGCATCTTCACTGCCTAAAATCGTATTGCTTTAATTACTTCTTAAGCCATACTTTTTCACTACGTCTTCTGGGTGAACTGATCTTCTGTTTTGCTGTATTTCCCATTTTTGTTTGTTATTCTCTCTACTTCAGCTATCCACTTGTCTAGACCCTGTCCATCCTTCAAGTCCAAATTCTAATGCCACTTTTCCATGAAGTCTTTGTGATTTTCCTCCACTTTGCTGGCTGGAGAAGATTATTTCTCACTTCTAAGTTTGTGTAGCATTTTGGTTTCCAGAAATGACTGTACATCAGAATCATTTGGGGAAATAGTTAAAAGATACAGATTCCTAATTCTTATCCTTAGATAATCTTTCATTAAGTAGGTCTAGGATGTAGCCAGAGAGGTGGGTTTTGTGAAAAGTATAGCATATTAATTGTATTCTCATTTGACCATTATGAAGTTCAGACTTTTATTGGAGTTATAGGTAACTGATGCATATAGCTCATCTCCTTTACCAGAATATGAGAGTAAAGGATGAATAAAGATTGTGCTGTGATACTTTTTTCCATAGGTTTATGTTTGTGGAATTTAATATTAGCATGTGTCTTTTCAAATAGTTATTCATTTTGGACCCGGAGAAAGTTCTTCAGAAGATGCCGTCATGATGAATACACCTGTGGTTAAATCTGCCTTGGAAATGGGCTTTAGTAGAGACCTGGTAAAACAAACAGTTCAAAGTAAAATCCTGACAACTGGAGAGAACTACAAAACAGTTAATGATATTGTATCAGCACTTCTTAATGCTGAAGATGAAAAAAGAGAAGAGGAGAAGGAAAGACAAGCTGAAGAAATGGCATCAGGTATTTGGGAATGTTAGTCACCTGCATTATTTCTCAATGGAACTCTTAGGACTGTCTCACATGTTACAGAACAACATGCTTGTTTCACATCCACTAAGTGCTGGTAGCAGTCCTCCAGTAATTTCGAAACCATCCCTCCTTTTCTACCCCTTCCAATTGCTTCTAGTTGAGAACCACTGACTGCAGCTTTTTTCTATATATTTATTTTTGGCTGAGATTCCCTGATTTATGCCAGTCAGAGAATTTTAGCATAATAAGCTCTTTCTTGAGCTGTATTCCATTTCTTTCTCATACATAACAAATTTAAATTGTTTTGAAAAAGCAAGATGTTAAAGTTGGATGCAGGTCTTTTTTCAACCTGTTTTTTTTTCAAGTTTCTGCAAATCATATTTTTAATATTTTACTCCCTAATCCTTGCTAAATGGTCCTTATACAAAAAATAGAACTTACAGTGAAATTCTGGGGCTTGATGAGAACCACCTGCCCAATCCAAGGATAACAGGAAAACTGATTTTTGTATTCGTCCAGACAGCGTTAAGTTTCGGCCCCTCAAAACAAGTATTTTGAGTAATCATTTATTCCTTCAATAAGTATTTATTGAGCATGAGCCCCAGTGCCAAATACTGTGCCTCATCATGGCGGTTGCTCTCAAGGAGTGTATACACTAGCTGGCGAGACTAGTGTGCAAAAGACAGGGCTGAAGGGCCAGCAGAGAGGCGAAGGTTGCATATGTATTGGAGTATTGGGCTGGAAAATCCTTTCTTTTTAAGCTTGTAAGTAAAGATGGGAATAACTTAAGAGTACCTTTTTGCACGACCATGTAGCAAAATGTTTAAAGTCTGGATTTCTACATTGAAACAGTTTTGTGTTTAAATTCCAGCTCCAGGCCGGGCACGGTGGCTCACGCCTGTAATCCCAGCACTTTGGGAGGCCGAGACGGGCGGATCACAAGGTCAGGAAATCAAGACCATCCTGGCTAACATGGTGAAACCCTGTCTCTACTAAAAATACAAAAAATTAGCCAGACGTGGTGGCAGGCACCTGTAGTCCCAGCTACTCGGGAGGCTGAGGCAGGAGAATGGCATGAACCTGGGAGGCGGAGCTTGCAGGGAGCTGAGATTGCGCCACTGCACTCCAGCCTGGGTGACAAAGCAAGACTGTCTCAAAAAAAAAAAAAAAAAATTCCAACTCCATCAGTTACTAGCTTGGCTATTTATTCAACCAGACATCTGCTTTCTCAACTGTAAACTGGGGATAATAATAGTATGAATCCCGTAAGGTTGCTGTAGGAATTAAATGAGATATTGCAAATAAAACACTTTAACACAGCTCCTAGCTCATCAATTTATTTCTTTATTTATATATATATATTTTTAACCATTAGGTAGATTGACTTGGGAAGTAGGAGGGACTTGGTGAAAGAAAGGGCCTAAGAAAGGTCAATTTAAGGATTGTTAAGTAGTAATGAAATCCAGCTAAGGTTATATGAAATCACTGTCGCCTTAGATTTATGACTTTCTCATACTTTGTGTGGGTCGGAAAATAGTATTGAATTACAGATTTGGCAGTGTTAATAGGGGAAAGGCCAAGTAAGGAATATGGAAGACGAGTTAAGGGTGCTAATGTAGAGAACCTCATTGAAACACCTGACTGCTACCTAGATTGGAATAGGAGATTTGAAGCAAAGCCTGGAGACAGCCTTGTGCAGGTAGAATTGGGAATGACATGGAGATCTTGCAAAGGTGAAGAACAAATTGTTAGCAGTGAGAGGAATTATTTCAGTAGAAGAAAAAGTTGTGGTCACAGAATGGAATTTTATAGTTTTGGGAGTATTAGAGCAGTTCACTTCTAGAAAGATGTAAAAGGGGAAAGAAGATAGACTTCTGTTTTTATAATTTATTTCTCATTAAACTGGTACTTTGTAGAGATGTACTTTTAAGATTTTTTTGAAAGTCTGAAAATAGACAAATTTTTTAATGATTCAGATACCAAAAGAAGGAACTACCATATTCCATAAATATAAACTAACTGTGGAGTTTTATGAGATGCAATATTGAAGGAAAACATTGGCTTTTAATAAAAGGTCAGGCTTCATTCTTATGTAGTTTTCTTAAAATTGCTTTAAACATAGATATTTATAAAATAATAATGGTAGTTAACTATGTACCACATATTGTGCCAGATGCTTTACATGTAGTATTCAATCCTCACAACTCTGAGGAAGGTACCATTATGTATATTTTACAGATGAGGAAACTGAGGTGTATGGGGAAAGATGAGGACGCATAGCTAGTGACTGAGCCTAGCCAACACTGGAACGTAGATCTGTTTTGACTTCACAACTCAAACCTTACAATACTACAATACCGCGTCTTAAATATGGGGTGTTGAAAAGAACACTGGTCTAGGATACCTGGTTCTGCAGCTTATTCTTTCTGCGATCTTGGACAGACCACTCTTTCTTTTCTGAGTCTTTTTTCTCCCTATGTGAAAATGAGAGCCAGTGATACTTCCCTTGTTTAATTGACAGGATCACTGTATCAAATGAGACAAATTATTATGAAAGTGCTTACAAAAGGAAAGTGATATAATGGAAATATAAGTCAGTATTATATAGGGTGGGAGGAAATTTTACTGTCTTCTAAAAATCTCTTACTTGCAACAAAATAAAAGCGGAGTTCTAGGACATGTAAACATGTAGACTTAAAAATTACAGAACCAGAGACTTCCTCTGGAAGTTTACCAAACAACAGATTTTCAAATGCAAACAAGTTACTTTGTTCTTTTTTGAACTTCAGTGCCTAAATTGTTTGTAGGGTTGGTTATTAGTGACTATATGAGTATAGTTAAAGGAGTTTAAATTCTAATGGATTTCTTTTTCTTTTTTTAATGAAGATGATTTGTCATTAATTCGGAAGAATAGAATGGCTCTCTTTCAACAGTTGACGTGTGTGCTTCCTATTTTGGATAATCTTTTGAAGGCCAATGTAATTAATAAACAGGAACATGATATTATTAAACAAAAAACACAGATACCTTTACAAGCGAGAGAACTGATTGATACCGTTTTGGTTAAAGGAAATGCTGCAGCCAACATCTTCAAAAACTGTGTAAAAGAAATTGACTCTACATTGTATAAGAACTTATTTGGTGAGTTTGTTGAGAAAATTACTTTAGAAATTCTTAGGACTGGCCAGACGCGGTGGCTCAGTTTTGTATTTAGTAGAGTGATGCTTTTTATATGTTTTCTTTCCTCAGTGGATAAGAATATGAAGTATATTCCAACAGAAGATGTTTCAGGTAAAACAAAGATTTAAAACCAACATGAATTATTACCCTTTTTTTTTTTTTAATGGGGAGGGAAGTGAAAACAGTTCTACTAAAGTAATTTTTTGTTATTAGGTCTGTCACTGGAAGAACAATTGAGGAGGTTGCAAGAAGAACGAACTTGTAAAGTGTGTATGGACAAAGAAGTTTCTATTGTATTTATTCCTTGTGGTCATCTGGTAGTATGCCAGGAATGTGCCCCTTCTCTAAGAAAATGCCCTATTTGCAGGGGTATAATCAAGGGTACTGTTCGTACATTTCTCTCTTAAAGAAAAATAGGCTATACTTTAACATGTATAAAAAAGTCTTTAAAATATTGTTGAACACTTGAAGCCATCTGAAGTAAAAGGGAATTATTAGTTTTCAATTAGTGACATTCATGTTCTAGTCTGCTTTGGTACTAATAATCTTGTTTCTGAAAAGATGGTATCATATATTTAATCTTAATCTGTTTATTTACAAGGGAAGATGTATGTTTGGTGAACTATATTGGTATGTATGTGTGGACCTAAGAGGAACTAAGGGAGTAGTGTCCCTGCTTGTTATGTATCATTTCAGGAGTTACTGGATTTGGTATTCTTTCAGAAAGCTTTGAATACTAAATTACAGTGTAGATTAAAAGAACTGGAAACCAGAAACTCTGGAGTTCATCAGAGTTAATGGTGCCTAATTGTCTTTGGTGCTTTTCACTTGTGTTTTAAAATAAGGATTTTCTCTTATTTCTCCCCTAGTTTGTGGGAAACATCTCAATAAAGTGCTTTAAAAGACTGTGTTACCAGAATATTTTTTCTGTCCTGATTTAAAAGTAATTTTCATGTGTCTTCATCGTACTCAAATGCCAGCTATTAAGTAAAAAATTGCATTCATGAGAAATTATTGGTTTTAAAATAATGTTATCTGTGAAATTTCTTTAGATGACAGTCTCTTGTTGCTTTGTGTGTTATAGATACAATGTTGGATGAAAAATGAATCCAACATTAATTTCAAAAAACTCTTAAATTAGATAAATAGGCATTATTTTCAGACAATCGTGTAATTGCTTTGTTGCATAGGTGTTGATGAGGTGAGGAGGTGGCATACAGGCAATGAATGGTTAGTACCTCCTTTCTGGGTCCAGCCATATTTGACCTTTCTTAGATCTCACTCTGTGGCAGACTTCTGAAGCCAGTTGGATAAGGAAGTCTAATGTTAAAACTCTTCCTTTTCTTCTCACCTCACAACTCTTTTGGATTCCTTTAGAGAACACATGGGAAGAGTGAGTAAGAATTCCTGTATCCCCCAGTCTCTTCTCTTGCCTTTGTTTCTGTCCTGATATGCTGATACATGTATATAAGTCCAAATGCATATACCTAGGTTAAAGACCTCATGAGAGAAACTTCCAGCCATTATGGAGGGAATATAAAGAGGGAATTCTTTTCCCCCCACAAATTCAGTAGACTCAGAACAATGTTAAAACATTGTTAACTTTTCTCTGCTTTTCATCCCGGACTTATGATTGCTGAAGGGATAATTAGCACCCTCAAGGAATCAAATTAGAAGTCCGTTAGTCAGAACAATCCAATATGTCTAAGTCATAAAACTAATCCCTCTTGTTGTCACAGGATACTATTAAATCTTTTTAAAAACTATTCTCTTTTTTTCTTATCTTGCTTGTAATAGCTGCTCTATCGAGGATCCCGTTTGCCAGATACAGTGCTAAATGCTTTAAACAATTGAGATGTGCTGTAGGTTCAGTTGTATCTCCTGCATATTTATATGTTGAAGTCCTAATTGCCAGTACCTCAGAATGTACCTGTATTTGGAAATGGGGCCGTTAAAAGAGGCAAATAAGGTAAAATGAGATTATATAGTTGACTGCTAATCAACATGATTGGTGTTCTAAGAAGGGATTAGGATACAGATGCAGAGGGGTGACTATGTGAAGACACCCGAGAAAGAGGCCTCAGAAGAAAGCAAACCTACCAACACCTTGATCTTGGACTTCTAGCTTCCAGAGCTGTAAGAAAATAAATTTCTGTTATTTAAGCCACCCAGTCATTGGTACTTGGTTATGGCAGCCTTAGCAAAGTAATACAAACTGCCCTTAATTGATACTTTAAAGCACATTGGCGCTGATCCTTTCAGTAATTTTGCAAAGTAAGATTTGAACACAGATCTGCCTGACTCCTTAGCTTCTGCTTTTTTAATAAACTATCCTAATAAGCTATCTTTATATTTTAAAAAATTAACATGGGCTGCTGTATAGTATAACATACTGTATGCTTACAGTATTTAACTGTAACAACTTACGATTTGCCATCTATTTATAAAAGAGTTATCTTATTTGGCTTTATTCAGCTAGCAGTTTAAAGACTTCTGTGTTTTTCACATTCAGTAAAAATAATGCAAAAAATATAACTAAACATAGTGTAATTTATACTTTATCTGCTTGCAAAATTCTCATATGGACCTAGGTTTGAGATTAGGGTTTTAGTCTCTTATCTTTTTTGCCCTCTTAATGATGATAATCAGTTAATCAGTGTCCTAGCAGGTGCCCATTATGTTGAGCAGACAGATGAATGTCAGATGCTTTGTTTGGATTTTTTATTGCCTTCCATAATCCTTAAAACCGTAGGAAACATGTCTCCTTTTTATAATACAAATGTGGAAATTGAGGCCCAGTGAAACCAAGTAATTTGCTTGCTAGAGATAACAAGTGGTAGAGTGAATTGTATACAGTCCAGGTGGAAGTGGCTCCAGAACATTTACTTTTTTTTTTTAATCTCTTGCTAAACCGTACTTCAGTTTTTATTTGTTTGTTTGTTTTTGAGATGGAGTGTCGTTCTTGTTGCCCAGACTGGAGTGCAATGATATGATCTCGCCTCACTGCAACCTCTGCCTCCTGGGTTGAAGTGATTCTCCTTCCTCAGCCTCCTGAGTAGCTGGGATTATAGAGGCCTGCCACCACGACTGGCTAATATTTTTAGTAGAGACAGGGTTTCACCATGTTGGCCAGACTGGTCTCAAACCCCTGGCCTCAGGTGATCCACCCGCCTCTGCCTCCCGAAGTGCTGGGATTACAGGTGTGAGCCACCGCGCACAGCCCGTACTTTAGTTTTCTACTTTCTTACTTGTGGTTTGGATCTCTTTCTTCCCTGTCTTAACCTAAATGGGAGGAATTGTATGATTGTTAGTTATGCTTCTCATTTGTTTCCCACATGTTTTCTTAAAAGAACTCAAGTACAAGAGCTGAATACAGTCTACTTTTCTCAACACTAGCGACCTAAGAGACCCATTACTTGTTGACTGCCATTCCATAAGTCAAAGGACAACTGATAGCTTTGAAGACACACCTAAATTTTTTCTAGAGGTGTAACATTTCAATGAGTATCCCCTACTATATGTAAGAGAAACCTGTCAGTACATAGTAACAGTTCTTTCAACCTTTTTGGGTGCTCTGAAAAAATTAAAAGTAAAACTAAGATGCTGGCAGGGCACGGTGGCTCACGCCTGTAATCCCAACCCTTTGGGAGGTCGAGGCAGGCTGATCACTTGATGTCAGGAGTTCAAGACCAGTCTGGCCAACATGGTGAAACCCTGTCTCTACTAAAAATACAAAAATTAGCTGGGCGTGATGGCAGTTGCCTGTAATCCCAGCTACTCCAGAGGCTGAAGCAGAATTGTTTGAACGTGGGAGGCAGAGGTTGCCGTGAGCCGAGATTTCACCACTGCACTCCATCCTGGGAAACACAGTGAGATTCTGTCTCAAAAACAACAACAACAACAAAACAGAAGTAAGATGCTATTTGCTGTTTTCACTGTGCTGACATTTGCAATGATTGGTGCAGACACAATGGTGGTCAGTAGACCTGCATTTAAGAACAACTGGTGTATGGTAAAGCCATTAGCCTGATTTAAAAAAAAAAAAAAAAAAGAATCTCAGAAGAATCGTATTAAGGGAGAACACTTAGTCTTATCTGTTGCGGTTTTCTTCGACATAGAAGGAACTCTCTTTGCCCCTGCACTTATCATCTTGGTGCTTTTGGGAGAGAAACATGGGTATGCCCGGTAGCTGAATCCCATCTTTCTTCTTTCTCTTTGGGAACCAACTTGTCTGAAGAGAGTGTACTCTGTCCTTCTGTGATGTCGGCATCACAGTGGCCTGTCTCAGTTGTTCAGTATTGCCAGTGACTGGTAAAGTGTGTTTCCTTTTAGCATTCATGTTAGGAAATCTACATGAAGGCATCATCCTTCAGATCTTTTATCAACGATAAAAATGTTTTCAATGTTACGTGATGACTCCTTTTATTGGTTCTAAACTTGCTTAAAAGGAATGTTATTTATTGAGCCCCACAAGTCCATAATAGATTCTTTTGCCTACTTGGTCTGTTGGGATATGTGTGATTATTCCAGGGAAGAAGGTTTAGATGGCTTAGTAGAAATGAAAAGACTATGGTAATAATTGATCACTGTGTTAGGTCCTGTTACCTTTCTGGTATGGTGTCCAGATAGGCTTTAACCATGGAGTCCTTGGAGCTTTTAAGCCTTAGCAACTCTGATAATGAAAGGTAATAGGTAAAGAGCCCTGAATTTCAAATCCAAAGACTTTGCCTCTAAGCCTAATTCTGCAGTTAATGAGGTCTTCGGCAAGCCCTTTACAACTCTTTCTGGTCCTCAGTTTTTCTGTGAAGGTGAATTTCTGCCCTGCTTATGCCTCACAGGGCTGTAGTGAGGTCTGATGTAGAGCTGCACTTGACTTCTGTATTCTTCATTAGTGGGCTATGCTAAAGATGGTGTCACAGGTCTGATTCCCAAGTAGCAGGCATTCTGTTTCATAGCAGACCTGGATAGACTGAGTCATAGCATTGTGTTCCAATCAGTTTTTGTTTTGTTTTGTTTTAAGGCAAGGTAAATGCTTTAGAATATATATTTGTTGTAAAAAGTTTCAAACAAAATCAGTATATAAAATAACATGTTTGAGTCCCCTTTAATTTCTCCCCACTACTACTTTCAGTCCCCTCCCTGGTAGTAATCACTGTTAAATTTGATATGTATTCAGTGTGTAGGGGTATATGTATACACACATGCCTACATACATACGGTTATAGAAATGTTCTTAAGGTTACTTTTTCACTCAGTAGTAGGTCTTGAAGACCTTTATCTTTCCATGACAGTAAGCAAATATCCAATTATTTTTCTATAAACATAGAAGTCATAATTTCAGCTTCAAAGCCATATAGACACTAAGATATTTTCTCTGTCCTATTTGATAATATAAAATCACTTTATAGCATTTCTGACAAGTACATGTACAACCTCTGTTTCAGACAGAATTCATTACTTAAATGTATCCATTTTGAGGCTATTTTGGTTGCTAGAGTAATCCGTAGTATAGCACAATTCAGGATATTGGAGAATATTTTACACAGAGGTGAAAAAACAGCATCAGGTCTAGAGATCAGTGATAGGTTTGACACGGTAAAGGCACAGAGGTAAAAAAGCGCAAGCATTGTCAGAGAACAGGGAGTTGTCCTATGAATTAAAACATATTACTCTTGTTTTACTGAGGCTCGCAAATATTTTAATCCAAAGTAAGAAATAAGTGCCATAAGAGAGGTTCAGATGAAGTGCTATGGGGTCTTTTTTAAAAAGAATATTAGATGAAATATCTCAATTGGGTATTAAGGATTAAATAGGGTTAAAATATGCAAAGTTGGAGAATGGAGTTATTGGGAAGTATTTTCCAGGAAGAGGGAAAACGAAGAAAGACAAAATGCATGAATCATTTTGCGAAAAGTAGTTTTAGGGTCAATGAAGGTGAATAATGGGAACCAAGGGTGGGAAGATAGGATGGGGACCAGGCTTAAGAGGACTACAAATTATGGGCTTTGCTATCTAGACTTCTTTCTTTAGGTAAAGAAGAGCTGTTGGTTTTTAAGCAGAGGAGTTATATGATTTTAGGTGTACTTACAAAGAACAATGTAGTGGCAGAATTGGATTTCCATGTAAAAGGGGTTTGGGAAGCAAGCTGATTAGGTTTGAAGCCCAATTCATAAAGCACTGTTAGTATTTTGTTGAAGATTTTTGCATCTGTATTTATAAAGGATATTGGTTTGTAGTTTTTTGTGGTATGTTTGCCTAGATTTGGTATCAGGGTAATACTGGTCTCATAGAATGACTTAGGAAGCGTTCCTTTTCAGCTGATATTTTTCCTTTTATATACCCTTGGGTGCAGAGAACTTGAGGTTCTCAGAAATTCCATTCCTGATCCCACAGCAAAGAAACACGATAGAACGACATGTCCTGAGAGACCTTTTGATACATGCCTTCCTCTCAACTTTTTGAAGCAGCAGTACTAGCAGCAGAGAACAAGGAATAGAAGAAAAATAGAAAAGGAACAGGCTTGACCGCGTGGTAAAAGTTCTGTGTAAAAGAGGTCACTTTAACTGGTTCTTAAAAACTTTTTAAGTGATTATGTTAATGTTTTAATAGAAAGGGGAAAAG
The DNA here is from genome assembly GCF_001698545.2 of Rhinopithecus bieti. NCBI lineage: Eukaryota > Metazoa > Chordata > Mammalia > Primates > Cercopithecidae > Rhinopithecus > Rhinopithecus bieti. The sequence continues at coordinate 1,390,645 of NW_016814366.1, read as the reverse complement.
TCTTTGAGTAACTGGCAAGTGATAAATCTAGATATTTTTGCACAGAAAGGCCATCTTTTCCTGAGATGAGAAGGAAGAGGGTTAGGATGTGAAACAGGAAAAGTTCCCTTGTCCCCCTCGCAGAGCCTGTGATGAGGGAGTGGCTCGCTTCTTCAGTGCCCCACTGCTCAAACCTCTAGGGGAGCATACCAATGGACAGGCGGTGAGGCTCTGACCCTACGGCAGTGTCTAGGGGTGAATGTTTACAGCTGAAGCCCCAGTGGACGTATGTTACAGGGTGCTCTTTTAGTTGTCCGTAGGCGGCTTGTGTTAGCTCAGTTAGACCCCTGCCTTAGCTCAAGGACAGAGGGCTTTCTTGGCCCGGGTTCTTGCCTTAGTGTACCAGAAGAACCAAATCACACGTGAGCTTGGAGAATGAGTGCAAGCTTTTATTGAGTGGAAGTAACTCTCAGCAGATGAGGGAGCCAGAAGGGAGATGCTTTTCCCCTGGAGTCTGGCCGCTCAGCGGCCCAGGCTTTCCTCTGACTGCCCCAGCCAAACTCTCCATCTCGTTCTGCTGGTTGATGGCCTGCTGGTATCCTGGCATGCTCCCCCTCAATGTCCTCTTGATGTCCAGCTGCTTGTGTGTTCCTCTGCTCATGTGCCCCCTCTCGACGTCCAGCTGCCTGTTTGTCTGCCTGTGGCAGGATTGATAAGGAATCAGAGAGACCGATGGGGTTAAGGAGGATATTTATTATTTTAGGTGCACCGGCCCAGTCGGATTAACATCCAAAGGACTGAGCCCTGAACAAAGAGTTAAGTTACCTTTTAAGCTATTGTTGGGGCAGGGGGAGATCTGTGCAGGGGGAAGCATATTACAGAAGTGAGAAACAAAGATAGTTATTAATTGAGACATGCATTACATCATTTATTACTTTTCAAGGAAAAACATGTTTTATGACTTGAGTTTATCTGTCTATTGACCTTGCAGCTGCACAGCTAGAGAAACAGGGTCTTCACAATGCCTGGGAAAGGAGGAGAGATAAGGCTCACTAGCCATAAAAAACAGGCAGTTAATTTTTAAAGGACTCCAGCTCTTTCTCTTTCTCAGGGGGAACTGGATTTTCTTACATACAACTGAGTTTCTGCTAACCATTCTTTAATTTCTTTTAATTCCTGTTCCATGCCTGCTAGGGTCTCAGGGTTTTTATAGGCACAGGATGGGGCCGTGGCAGGCCAGGGTGGTCTTGGGAAATGCAACATTTGGGGAGGAAAACAAAAATGCCTGTTCTCACCTAGGTCTGTGGGGTTGGAGCCCTAGCCTGACTGAGACTGCGCCCTCCTCTACCCAGCACTTCCGTTCCCCACTTCCATATCATTTAACCAAGCCCTTCCCTTTCCAGCACTTCCCTGGCCCCCTTCCGTATCAGATGGATGGGTATAGCTGCAGGAAAAGAGCAGGAAGCTGAGTTCTTTCTGTTCACAATAGAAATCTTCCAGGTCTTAATCTTAGATTTCCAACTCATTTTCCTCTTTTTTGTGAGGTTGTCAGATACTTATATCTGGAGATGTCTATTAAACTGGGTTCTAACCTCTACTACAAACCCACTAATCTATATGATCACACAATAGCAGAGTAGGTATACAAGGTTTGTATTTATCAAATGTTTCATTTTAATATGCATTATTTCTTCGGAAGTTGTTGGTTTCTCTGTACTGTCATATACAACATTTGCAAGGATCAAAAATAAACATTTATTTGAAGCATTTTCAGAGGATATAATGAAAACTGGTTTTGGCTGTAAACATTTAATGAAAATATAGATTGTATATACCATATATTGATGCCTTGCATAGAACAGAAATTTAGTTTTCCTATGAAATTAAATGCAATGAACCCATATGCAAAAGAAGCTTGATTCTGCTATATAAAGTTCTAAATCAGGCAATACTCATCTATGGTGTTAAAAGTTAGTTGTTATCTAACAACTGGGCAAGAATGGTTGGGAATATCAGGGGCACTTCTGGAGTGCTGGTAATGTTCTAGTCTTTGACCTAAATGGGAGTTAGATAGGTTTGTTCACTTTGATAATTCATTGTGCTGTGTACTTTAAAAAAAAAAAAAGCTTTTAAAGTTGACAAAACTTTATTACATATTGTATAATATGTTTTGACATATGTATACCCTGTGGAATGGCTAAAGAAAATTAACATATGCATTACCTCATTTTCTTTTGTGGTCAGAATACTTAAAATCTACTCTCAACAGTTTTCAAGTCTACAACATATTGTTTTTAACTATAGTCAGCATGATATTCAATAGATCTATTGAATGTATTCTTCCTGTCTAACTGAAACTTTATATCCTTTGACCAACATCTCCCAGTCCCCAGAGCCTCTGGTAACCACCATTATACTCTCTGCTTCTATGAGTTCAACTTTTCTAGATTCCCATATTATAAGTGAGATCATGCAGTATTTGTCTTTCTGTGCCTGGCTTATTTCACTTAACAGAATGCCCTCCAGGTTCATCCATGTTATCACAAATGACAGGATTTCATTCTTTTCTAAGGCTAAATAGTATTACATAGTGTATGTATCCCACATTTTCTGTATACATTCATGAACATGGGAGTAGAGATGTCTCTTCAACATGCTGATTTCAGATCTTTTAGGTAAATACTCGTAACTGGACTGCTGGTTCATATGGCAGTTCTATTTTTAATGTTTTGAGGAATCTGCATACTACAGTTTTGTTTCGTAGTGAGTAGGTATATGTAAGCTGATCCCCAAAAGCTGAGGAGCTGTGAGGCCAAAGAAAGAGGCTGACAAATCCAGTTTCTCAGAAAGAAAATAGGAACTTAACAAATAGAAGCCATGTCTCCAGTGACTGTGAGATGGTGGATCCCTGTACTCCAGGGCTTTTCTATCATAAGGAATTTGCCTAAGGGCAAGATTTATGATAAGTATGTGTTTATGAGAGCATCAAGATTATTTTGACCTAAGGACAGGATTTACAGAAAGTATGTGAAAGTAGAAACCTTAGAGGCATTCCCAGAACTGGGGTTAATCAGAAGTCAACATGGCTGATTAGCATCCAGTATGGAGTTGTTTTAACCACCACAAGTTTCCCATAATATCTGTACTAATTTACATTCTCACCAACAGCATACAGGGTTCCCTTTTGCCTGCATACGCACCAACACTTGGTATTTTTCATCTGTTTGATGATAGCCTTTTTTTTTTTTTTTTTGAGACAGAGTCTTGCTCTGGCATGCAGTGGCATGATGTCAGTTAACTGCAACTTCTACCTCCCAGGTTCAAGCGATTCTCATGCCTCAGCCTCCCAAGTAGCTGGGATTACAGGTGTGCACCACCACACCCAGCTAATTTTTTTGTATTTTTTTAGCAGAGACGAGGTTTTGCCATGTTGCCCAGGCTGGTCTCGAACTCCTGCGCTCAGACAATCCACTCACCTTGGCCTCCCAAAGTGCTAGGATTACAGGTGTGAGTCACCACACCCAGCTGATGATAGCCATTTTTAACAGTTGTGAGAGATCATGATTTTAATTTGCATTTCCCTGTTGATTCGTGATTTGCATATTTTCATGTATCTGTTGACTGTATGTCCTCTTTTGAAAAATGTCTATTCAGATCCTTTGCCCCTATTTTTAATAGTTATTTGTTTTCTTACTATTGCTTCAGATCCTTATATATTTTTGAATATTAACCCCTCATCAGATGTATGGTTTACATATATTATTTCCCATTCTGTAGGTTGTCTCTACTCTGTTGACTGAGGTAATAGGTTAGGTTGTTTATATCAGATTTTTCTTCTTTTTTTGACATAGGCATTTATTGCTATAAACTTTCCTTTTGGATCTGCTTTTGCTGCATACTATAAATTTTGGTATGTTGGATTCCCACTTTTGTTTGTCTCAAGAAAATTTTAAATATCCCCTTTAATTTCTTTGACCCAGTGGCTATTCAGGTGCATCTGTTTAATTTCCATATATTTCTGAATTTTCTAGAATTCCTTTTAGGTTTCTAGTTACATAACATTGTGATTTGAAAGGCACTTGATTTTATTTCAGTCTCTTAAATTTATAAAGACTTGTTTTGTGGTCAAATATATGATCTCTCCTGCAGTAAGTTCTGTGTGTGCTTGAGAAGAATTTGTATCCTGCTGCTGTTAGATGGAATGTTCTGTATATGTCTTTTAGCTCCATTTGGTTTAATGTATGTAGTTCAAATATATCCTTACTGATTTTCTGTCTGGATGGTAAGTCCATTGTTGAAAGTGGGGTATTGAAGTCCTCTTCAGCTGTGTTGCTCTTTATTTCTTCCTTCAGATCAGAAAAGAATGCTTTTTTTTCTTTCTTTACATACAGTTTGACCCTTGAACAATATGGGTTCGAACTGCGTGGGTCTGCTTATATAAGATTTTGGCAGTAAATATCATTGGCCCCCTGTATTAGCAGGTTTCACATCTGCAACCAAACCTATATAAAGAATATGGTATTCATGGGATGCAAAATCTGTATCTGCAGAGTTCTGCAGGGCCAATGATGGGACTTGAATATGTGTGTCTTTTGGTATCTGCCAGAGGCCTGGAACCAGTCCCTCAAGATACTGAAGTATGACTGTATTTAGGAGGTCTGACACTGGAAGCATATATATTTACAATTGTTACATCCTCTTGCAGAATTCACCCCTTTGTCATATACTTACCTTGTCTCTTTTTGCAGTTTTTGAATTAAAGTCTATTCTATTTAATAAAACTATAGTGTCTTCTGCACTCTTGGTTTCCGTTTTCATGGAGTATCTTTTTTTCCATCCCTTCTCTTTCAAACTATGTGTGTCCTTGTAGGCAACATGTAGTTGGATCTTGTTTTCCTTTATCCATTCAGCTGCTCTGCATCTTTTCATATGAGAATGTGTTCATTTATTTTGTGTTGCTATAAAGGAATACCTAAGACTGGGTAATTTATAAAGGAAAGAGGTTTAATTGGCTCACAGTTCTGCAGACTGTACAGGAAGCACAGTGCTGGCATCTACTCAGCTTCTGGTGAGGGCCTCATGGAGCTTTTACTCATAGCAGAAGGTGAAGTCACGTGTCACATGGTGAGAGGAAGCAAGAGAGGGGGGAAGTCCCACACTCTTTTAAATAACCAGATCTCTTGTGAACTCAAAACACGAACTCACTTGTCACCAAGGGGATAATGCTAAGCCATCCATGAGGAATCCACCTCCATGACTCAAACACCTCCCACCAGGCCCTACCTTCAATAATGGAGGTCACATTTCAACATGACATTTGGAGGGAACAAATATACCATATCAGAGAATTTAACCCATTTACATTCAAGATAATTATTGATAAAGAAGGACTCACTACTGCAATTTTGTTAATTGTTTTGTGGTTGTTTGGCAGATGCTTTGTTTCTTCCTCTCTTGCTGTCTTCCTTTGTGATTAGATGATTTTCTGTAGTGGCATGCTTTCATTCCTTACTGTTTACTTTTTGTGCATCTACTCTTGGCTTTTAGTTTGTGGTTACCGTAAGGCTTATATAAAACATCTTATAACCAGATATTTCAGACTAATAATTTTCATTGCATTAAGAAAACTATACTTTTACTCCGTGCTCCACATTTTGTTTTTGATGTCACAATTTATATTTTTTATATCACATATCCATTAACAAATTATCGCTATTATTATTTTTTCAAATTGTGTTTGTTCGTTTGTTTTCTTGAGATGGAGTCTCCCTCTTTCACCCAGGCTGGAGTTCAGTGGCACAATCTCAGCTCATTGCAACCTTCACCTCCCAGGTTCAAGCAATTCTCCCTGACTCAGCCTCCTGAGTAGCTGGGATTACAGGCGCCCGCCACCACACCCAGCTAATTTTTGTATTTTTAGTAGAGATGGGGTTTCACCATGTTGGCCAGGCTGGTCTCGAACTCTTGACCTCAGGTGATCTGCCTGCCTTGGCCTCCCAAAGTGCTGGGATTACAGGCGTGAGCCACCACACCCAGCTTAAAGTTGTGTCTTTTAACATTCATACTAATGATATAAGTTGATTTATAAACCACCATTATGGTATTAGAGTATTCTAGGGTTGACTATGTCCTTACTTTTTAACCAGTGAGTTTTATATTCATGTTTTCCTGTTAATAATTAGCATCCTTTTCTTTCAGTTTGAAGAATTCCCTTAACATTTCTTACATGGCAGGTTTAACGGGGATGAACCCCCACAGCTTTTGTCTGAGAGTCTTTCTCTCTCCTTCATTTCTGAAGTAGGGCATTGCAAGGTAAGTGCATAGTCTGCTTCTCTTTGTTTTTAGGGGGCCAAAGCTGTGTATTAATAAAAGCCTTAATGTAGTGGTTTTCTCAAATGCTTGTTGTTTTTAGGTTGTAGTAATGGTGTACTGTGTGTGTGAGGAGGCTCACTGTCTCCTACAGAGATGGGAAGGTAGAGGTGTTGGGAGGCTTATCTCATTCTCCAGAGCTGTGTACTTCTGTCAGCAGGAATTACATTGGGTTGTGCAGTTCACTCTATGGGCCAGTAGGTGGAGCTTGCGGGCAAAAGACGGCCAAGCACTGTCCAATGGTGTCAGTAGAAGTGATGGGCCCTGGAGGTTGACCTCCCGGCCAGTAGCTGGCGCTTGCAGGCGCCAGGTAGTTGCGATGGTGTAAAACTTTTACTTGGCCTTTGTTAATGAGGAGAGGTATCAGAGTTCCTGGGCAATGAGTGGGCCCATGGGGTTCCCAGTGGTCCCCATCCCAGCTCTGCTGCCAAGGTGGCTGGCAAGGATCTAGGGTCAGCTTCCAGGCCACTGGGGCAATCTTCCAGAGAGACTGGGAGGTGCCTCTCCTGTGCTACAGAGCCCATTCAGGGGAATTGGGACAGCCCCGGGTTTTCACTGTACCACGTTGCAGTGGGACCCACCCAGCTCCCACACCCCTGAGCTGGAAGGTCTCCAGTATCTAGCTGTCAGCAGCAGAACAGAATGGTTATGCTAGTCCCAAGCCAACTGCATTCAAATTGCCTAGCCACAGGCCATGTGACTCCTTAGGGACAGACACCATGGTTATTAGGCCATACCCTTTCTGGTTTAGTCTTATGGAGGGCCACCATGCTTCTCTGCCACTGCATGAACCCACACCATGCACTCTGTGGTTCTGACAGTGGGAGCTCCTCCCCTGCTTGAGATCAGATCATAAATCTCCATGCTCCTGGATGGTGTGCTTAAGTCCTGGGGAGCCCGTATCAAGTCAGCAGACTTGTCCACTGGCCCCTTGGGCTCGAGTACTGAAAGAGCACAAACACATTCCTATCTCAACTTCCTGGGCCCAGCACAACAATTCCTCCATATATCCAACGTTCCTGAGCCCAGCAACACACACACATTCCCGTCCATATTCTTCAACTTTCCTGAGCCCAGCACACACACATTCCTCATATATCTACAACTCCTGAGCCCACACACAATACACATTCACACATTCTCAGCCCGTGGGCCAGCCAAACACCATTCTCCATATATCTCAACTTTGGAAAAACACCAACCTGGAGAGTCCCTGTAAGGTCACACCGTTTGTGGTTTTACTGGAAAGCGCAGGAACCAATAGAAATCTACTAATGTTAACTTAAAATCACAACCAATTGTAATGTCTGTAACCAAAAGAATACCCTTGTTCCTCTGTAACGTTTAGTATACTCCTGTTTCATCGGCTATAAAAAGCGAGCACCACGTATTCGTTCGAAGGGGCACCTCTGTGTACGTTGTGGAATGGAGGGACCAAAGTTCGAACTTGCAGTAAGATCCTGCCGCTTGGCTTTGACCTGGACTCTTGTCTTCTTCGGGGATAAAACGGTCCTGGGGCATAACAGTAGACCAGCTCGTCATAGGGAGGACAAATTGTCCCCAGCTGCAAACAAACACTCAGATGGGCAATGGTGGCTACCACTATGGGGCAGGTTCCCCCTGTCCCATCCCTCCCAACAGCATGGGAATTGGCCGGCAGGCAGTCTTGGAGGATGAGCGGCATGGGAGCATGCTCAGATGTAGCCTTTGTGGCATATAAGAGTGAGAGTGCCGGCCCTGCTCATTCCTGGTCGACAGCGCAGCTGCAACAGCTTACTGACAGGACATAGAGTCTTGAGGATTGCGCCCAGAGTCACGCTTTTGTTTAAATTGTGCCAGTACATGGAAGCCTTTGAGGTCTATGTGAGTTCAAGTGACCTCTGTGTGGTAGTGGCACAAGGTAATTCCCCTAGCTCCCTCTGCGCGAGTTAAAAGTCTGGTGGGGTCATGGAGCTCTTCTGTAGCTAAGATCTCGAGGCATGGCAGGATGTGTGCCCCAGGGTTCCTTCCCTCACCCTTTCCTGGTCGGGGCCAGTCTTGGCACTTGGTGATATCAAAGCATTCAGTCCTAGTTAGCCTCTTCCACCAGTGTCTCCATCTTCTCTTGATTTCAGTGGTTTTTTTTTTTTTTTGAGATGGAGTTTCACTCTTGTTTCCAGGCTGGAGTGCAATGGCGTGACTCGGCTCACCACTAACCTCCGCCTTGGGTTCAATGAGTCTCCTCCCTCAGCCTCCCAAGTGAGCCGGGATTACCAGGCATGGCACCATGCCTGGCTAATTTTTGGTTTTTAGTACAGACCAGGGTTTCTCCATGTTGGTCAGGCTGGTCTCGAACTCCCGACCTCAGGTGATCCACCTGCCTCAGCCTCCCAGTGTTGGGATTACAGGTGTGAGCCACTGTACCCAACCTGTTCTCTCTCAAAAGATCTGTTCATGTGATTTACTCAGTATTTTGGTTCCTCTTTGTGGAAGAGGCACATCGTAGCTGCACTCTAGTCAGCCATGTTGAACCTGGTTATCTTTATTGCATTTTTCATTTGTTGTACTCTGCAGCTACGTAACTTTTTTTTTATTTCGATCTATTAAATTTCTCATTTTGTGTTCCTGATTTCATTGACTTGTTCTTCTGTATTTCCTTAGTGTGCTGAGCTTCCTTAAAACGATTACTTTGAATTCTTTGTTATGTAGTTTGTTGCTCTCCATTTCTCTGGCATTAGCTACTGGAAAATTATTGTGTTCTTTTGATCTTGATGTTTCCTTGGCTTTTCATGTTTCTTTTTACCTTATGTTGATGTTTGTGCATTTGGTGCAGCAGTCACCTCTTCCAGACTTTTCAGGCTGGTTAAGGAAAGACTTCCCTGTTGGGGGGGATGTGAGGGCACTGGCTGGGTGAGGTGCAGTGATTCTGGTAGCTGTGAGGGTGCAGCAGTGTGGTCTCCTTGTAGCTGTTTTAGCTGAGAACACTGTTGAAAACTGCAGGGATCCTCAGCAACCAACATTGTCAGTGTTTGCAGCAGTGGTAAGGGCTGTTGGGGTGCTCAGTGATTGATGACTGTAGGGTCCTCTTGATCTCTCTTTCCCCGACCAGGGAAGTTGTGGCTAAAGGGATCCTTCTTGACACTGGGTCTGGCATGCAAGCCCACTTGAGGTGGCAATGGAACTGGTGCCTGATGAGTGATGCCCAGAGAGCAGCATGTGTAAAGGGACTGTAGCTCTGGGGTGGTAATGGCACTGGTGCCCAGGGCACAGACACCCTGCTGACAGTTGATAATGGTATGTGAAGTATGGGAGCTTATGAAACAGGCAGGGACAAAAGCACAAGTGTGCACACAGCTACAGTGGCTTTAGGGTTGGGGCAAGTCCTGGCCCTCTATGATGACTAAGCTGGTCTCCAGGGTGTAAATAGATAGAGAAACCTTGGCACTGGGACCCAGGGTGCAAACTCTCTTACTATGGCAGTGGCTTTACTATTTGCAGTATAGGTGTGCACAGCCCAGCCTTGGAGTCAGGGCCTGGAGTGTGGGCTTTCAATGGCAGCTGAGTTGATGTTCAGAGTGTGGACATGCAGAGAGATCTTGGCTCTGGAGTGCAAACTAGCTTGCTATGGCCATGGCTGTTGGTTACCTTTGTGGCAAAAGAAGGTGGTATCCTCTGCAGAGCCCTTCTTCTGCGTTTGAGTGTTTTCTGTTTATCTTGAGTTTAATGAAATAAAGCAAAATCACACACCTAAAATTTTAGAAGGAGAACAATTTTATTCTAAAAATAGATCTTGGTAACAATGAAATACCAAAAGCTGGTCATTACAATAAAAAGAAAAGAAGAGTTTAACTTTTTTCCTGAAAATACAAAATTATCACTATAATATACTGCCAACTGTTTATCTGTATTTGAATTATTCCCTTCATGGATTATTCAAGAAAATTTTAAAATTGGCTTCTGCCTAGTACTTATACATCTGGATTGTTCTGATCTTCAAATAAATACATTCTTAAGGAATGCAAGCAAAAATTGAGCATTTTCCTAAGTAAACGTAATTAGGAAGGTAAATTTATGCTTAGGAAATGTGATCCAAAGCAAAATTTTTTTTTGCATAACCATTTCCCTCAATTTTTATAGATAACAACAACAAAAAAAACCTGCATTGAAAGTACTGGTATTTGCAAGTAACAAATTATACTACTTATATACAGAGAAAAGACATAACTAAACTACTTCAAATCCAATGCAGAGGAAACTTTCAAGGCAAATGACTTAGTACTTAAAAAGTGGTTTTTCTCTCTTCAAAGGGCTAAAGAAACAAGTATTCAAAAAGAAACTTCAGGTCGGTCCACAAAGTTCTGACTGACTTGAAGTAGTGAAATACCAAGAATGCAGAAGACAAATTTAAAAGGCCTTCATTAGAATAAAGTATATCTTAACTACATTTTGCAAAGAAATGAAGCAATGGTTGCAAAACCAGTCAGGGCCAAGTTAGTAACATACAACTCAGCCATCAGCCCACATCTCTTTCAACTAATCTAAATGTATTTTTTAGACAATTTCCTCCATATTCTATGTTACATACATCCTATCATATCCATATTTTGGATGATTTTTTTCTATGTTCATCAGATTATTGGTTATAATGCACAGCAAGCAGAAATGATCCATTTCAAAATTCTTAATATCTAGCATTCTCTGCAAAACAAAAGCTGACCACAATAGTTTTATTGTATTCCTGTTAAATGTAGGCGCATGTTCATCAGGACATCTGAGCTATTTTTAGGACCTTCAGAAACTGGTGTGATTTACTTTGGCCCTCTGAGATAGAAATGCGATCTTAGTATTTACTGTGACTACATACCTCTTTTGTTAAAGCCTGACCCTGAGTTTTGAGTGCTGGAATATAAACTGTGAAACGGAAAACACTCCAAAATACATTGTGGCTAATACCGGTGTCTCTACAAATACTGTGCTTTTTCTGTCCATTAACATAATGCATCTGAAAGTACTTCTCCTTCAGCATGGAGTAAGAGGGATCTGAGGGAATATCCAAATCAGGAAGGAGGAAATGTCCTGCTAAAAATTCCTCTCAAAACTTTCTAAGAATTTATTCTAAAATATGTTGGTGTTTTAGTATAAAAAATGTCATTTCCCCAAATCTCTGAGTAATATCAACAGTGCATGAAAGAAAATACAGCATTTTCATCCTGCAGGTTTAGTAGCCTGGGGGAGGTCCCACAATCCCTGGGTTAATAAACACAGCATTAGGCTACAGTTTTGACTCTATAGAATTCTAAATGTTCTTTTGAAAATCATACAAGGGGTTCTTTTCTTAAAGTTAGGTGTGTTTACACTCAATTAAAAATTTCTAGATATTGAAAGCAGCTCTACAGTTCTTAAAATATTCATGAAATATAAGATTAAAATTAAATGAACTAAAGTAATTTCCAGTGGTGACAATATTCTCACAGTAGCAAATAATCTAACTTCTAGGTGGTTTTTTTTCCTATATTGCCAGGATTATTTAATACTGACAACTAAGTCTTTAAAACATTATTATGTTAAACACTGCAGTTTACCTAAATTACACAGAGAACAAAAATTACATCAACATTGAAAGCTCAAAAGAAGTTAATAAAAATATATGCTCTTTAATGCTCCAATGGATCCCTAACAGGGTTAAGCACAGATATTACTTGGGGTTTTATTTGAAAATTTTCTTTTTCTTGGAGTATTTTGTTTCTAGACCAACGACTACAGTTTAAAGCACAAAAAATGTTGATGTTTTTCTTAAATTATGCTTCAGATCTGGTTTACTTGATTGTATAATTTCTGTGTGGCATCAGTAATCAGGATATATCCAGCTCTGAAAAGCAATGAAGTTCTTTGTGTGAGCTCCAAAAGATACCCAAAATCCTGAGTGCTGTGACAAACTCCTTATTTGTATGCCCAGATGGCACTTACAGTGATGACACCTTTCAATTACTGGTTATATGTGACCAATGCCTCCCACCCCTGGCCATTAAAAAAAAAAAAAGAGATAGGACTTGTTTGTCTTACTATGAGCTTGCTAAAAGTGAATATAAACCATTGTATTCACTGTCTGTAAGCTCCAGTTTATTACAAAACCCAAACCCTTGTTACCTTGAGGAATCTTTACATATTTACGTAATACACTGTACATTATATGCATGGCCTGTTTATACTATTTTCAAAAAATGAATATTGTTTTAAACTATTAATAAACCAAAATTAATTGATAGGGCGGCATCAATCTGTCTTCCTTCCTTGGTCCATGGATTTCCTTAAATGATGGCATCATGTTCATCTCTGTAATATATTAAAAGTTACAATTACTTTGTTTTGTATTTCTGTCAAAACTAGTTATGTTCCTATTTGTTAGTAAAGTAACATTAGAACAATTTCAAGCTGCACAATCAAAATTGTCATTGTTCTGTGTAAAGTTCCTTAAGTATCCAGTATACTGTAGTGGTTAAAGATATGGGGGTTATGGCATGGGGATCCACCCATCTTGTCTTGCTGCGATCACAGACACAGACATAGCTTCTGTTTGTAAGTCTCTATTAAATATTTCTTTCTACCTGGGCACAGTGGCTCATGCTTATAATCCCAGCACTCTAGGAGGTCAGAACAGAGGATCACTTGAGCCCAGGAGTTTGAGACCAGCTTGGGCAAAACAGTGAGACCACCATCTCTACAAAAAATTTAAAAATTAGCCTGGTGTGGCACTGCATGCCTGTAGTAGCCCAGGAGGCTGAGGTTGCAGTGACCCGTGATCGCACCACTGCCCTCAACCTGGGTGAAAGAGCCAGACCATGTCCCCCTCCCCAAAAAAAGTTTCTGAGAAACTGGGTATGTCAGCCTCTTTTCCTTTGGCCTCTTAGCTTCCTCAGACTTTTAAGGGTAGGTTTGCCCAAACCTGCCCACTGCAAAGCACTCTGTTTAGTCATAGTTTCCTTTATGTATTCTTTCATGTATTGACCTTAAAAAAGAACATTTCTGAATATGCCTTTAATCTGACAAAATATCACCTTGATATTCTTTTAAAATGAGTTTGAACCTACAGCCACACCACTGTGAATGTGTCTGATCTCATTTGATCCTGGAAGCTAAAGTGAGTTTGATAGGATAAATACATGCAATGCAACTTTATTTAAATATAACTTTTAAAAATATGTTCTTAAGGCCAGGCATGGTGGCTCACGCGTGTAATCCCAGCACTTTAGGAGACCAAGGTGGGAGGATCACCTAAGGTCAGGAGTTCAAGACCAGCCTGGCCAACATGGTGAAACCCCCATCTCTACAAAAAACACAAAAATTAGCTGGGCATGGTGGCAAGCACCTATAATCCCAGCTACTGGGGAGGCTGAGGCAGGAGAATAGCTCGAACCCAGGAGGTGGAGGCTGCAGTGAGATGAGATCATGCCATTGTACTCCACAGCCTGGGTGACAAGAGGGAAACTACATCTCAAAAAAAAAAAATCTGTTCTTAAATTATCATTTTTGTTTAAGTATTAGTAATGTAACTGTTAGATCCAATTTTCATTTACGGTGAGATTTTTTTTATTTTTTATTTTTATTTTTTTTGAGACGGAGTCTCGCTCTGT
>NW_016814366.1:1366541-1376070 GCF_001698545.2 Rhinopithecus bieti | reverse complement strand
CACCACGCCCGGCCTATGATGAGATGTTTAAGAGCTTATAGCAATAAATAAAAATTTAGGAAACTTCCATGTTCTTATTTAGTACTTCTTACAAATGTATCAAGAAGTTTGATTTGCTTTTATGTGTACTGAATCATATGTAGTGTCAAAACTGGAAGATTCCCTCCAATGGCCTAGTCCAACATTTCCCAAAATATATTCCACACAATACTAGTTCCAAGAGATAGACAGTATTAGCTCCCCTTGGAAAGGGGCAGGGGGAGGGATTTAATCATTTAACAAGTATTTTGGTTAAAAACTTGGGAAACAGTTCATACTGTATTCCATCCTGGAAAATCATAATGTATATCAACATTTTAAAGGCTTAGGGAAGTCTTATAGTAAACTGTTTTAGTTTACTTTAGTCAACTGAACATTTCCCAAACTTTTTGATATAGGAACTCTGTGTGTGGGACACATGTATGTCAAATGTTAACCCACAAGGCAAATTTTGGAAAACAGTCTGTTCTATGGTATTTATATACATTAACAATCAAAAAAGTGAATTAGCTCTTGCATCTATGCAATGGAATGAATATTTGTGTCACCCAGTATGAATATGTTGAAACCCTAATCCCAGTGTGATGATATTTTGAAGTGGGGCCTTGGGGAGGTAGTTAGGTCATGAGGGTGGAGCCCTCATGAACAGAATTAATACCCTTACAATTAGAGGTCAGAGAACTAGCTAGCCGCCTTTCTGCCATGTGAAGAAGGCCCTTACTAGAACTCAACCATGGTGGCACCCTAATCTTGGACTTCCAAGCATCCAGAAGTGTGAGACATAAACGTCTGTTGTTTAAGGCACCCAGCTGTATGATACTTTGTTGTATCAGCGTGAACTAAGACAACATGTAAGATTCAAAAAACAAACAAAAAGGACTATTGGAGCAACAAAATTTTGGCTATGTCCTCAAACCATAAGACCTATAGAGCTACGTGTAGGGTAAACATGGTTTGTTGATTAGGTCTTGTTGATAATGCACATCTATAAAGAGAGTTTTGCTATAGATAAAATGATAAATTATATTATTTATACTAACTACTCATTTAAATTATCAGGGATAATGAGGGTGTCAGAGGAATTTCTTTTGTTTGTCTTTGTCATGGAAAGCAAAAGCCATGGTTTTACCAAGGATGCTATTTAGTACCACAACAGACACAAACATACTAAGTCAACCGCCTGCTGAGAACTGGTATTTCTTATGATTAGTGGTATGAGTAAGTGAAAATTTCAGGGTGGGTTAACTCTGGTCTCTTGTAAAGTATGTTTGACACTAGGAAAATACATTTTTGTAAGTACATACATCCATTTTCATTTGCAAATAGTTATAATCACAAGCTTGTACATAAATAATTTACTTTGGGCGAAGAGGGTTAATGGGAATGTAACTCATAAATCTATCAATTATTCATCCCTGAGATGAACACTGGCTTGATATTTTATCATAATTAAAGATGTGCAACAACAATTTTTTTTAAAAAGTCCTGGCCATTCAAAACTTACATGGTTCTATACCGAATGCCTCTTCTTGAGTAATACATTTTGCATCCAATGTAAAGAATAGATAAAACTCCCAGCGTTAATACAATACCACCAACAAAGCTCCCAGTATCAAATTTTGATCCTTTCTTTGCTTCAGAATGCATAGTTGTTGTGACTAGAAAAAAACAAAACAAAATAAAAAAGGGCTTTAGATGCTTTTTTTTTTTAACATTATAATTAAAGCTCTCTGATTTTCTGTGTGAAGAACATTTAATTAGGAATTAAGGAAAATCTAGGCATATAAAGTTTCTATATTTTTGAAAGACAGAATAATGACTTAAATGTGGCATTTACTTGCAGCATAGGAAAAACAGGTCAGCTTTAATACATACTTGTTACTGATGAAGCAGCAGATGTCACTGAACTATTGTGGGTTACGGTCATTGTGGATGTTGTTATCTGAGATGTGTTCTGTGAAGCACTTGTTGTTTTGGGTGTAGACTTTAAGGTGGTAGAAGTCATATTTGTTGAGACCATCGCTGGTGTTGTTGTATTAGATGCTGCTGTGGGTTTCATGGTGGTGACTGTCACATTGCTGGAGTCTGAGGCAACTGAAGTTGGTGGTTTCACAGTACTGTTGGAAGTTTCGTTTGTATGGTTGGAAGGCACATGTTGAAGAATCTCTGCAATAATACCAAGAAACATTAAAACCAGAGCTATGATTTAGGGAATAAGATCCCATTTCTCTGAAACTTTCATGGTCACAGACAAAGCAAGAGATCTTACAAATACAGCAGCATTTAACATACTTAGCCGATTAATACTTTGTACTATACTGCAATAAAATGTTTCAGACTAGTTAAAGACTCAACAGAAACCAAGTCTAAATTTATATAAAGTTAGAAATTTGGGGGAAGATATGAAGGAAAAAAACCCCAGAAGACTGAGTTCCCTCAGTGCAGGGACATGTCTTAATCATCTCTGTCTGAACATCTCAACATACTTCATATCACATAGCAGGCTTTCAACAAATACCTGTTGAATGGATGGATAAACTAATGAATATAAAAATGGTTTTTAAATTTCCAGTTCTCTGCTATACCTTCTAAGGGGCTTTGAGGACAATAAATTCAGTAGCTGCATGTTTCTAACCCTCCTGGTAGAATGAGAAGTCAAGTGAATTATTCTTTGTAAGAGTAAAGCCAACTTCCCACTATGCATTAGGAAGTGAAATACCATCACAGAATGTGGCTAGCTGTCATACTGGTAATAATGATTTCCCATAGCTGAAAGGACAGTTCTAAAACTATCTGTGAAAGTTTTAAAAATCCAAAAGGCAATTTGATATGAAAAGAAAAATTAGTGATTTAAAATACACAACTCAATACCTTCGCTCATACCTGAAACTGAGTTTTCTTTTTTGGGGGGTATGATGTAAACAAAACAAATAGGTACTGATGTTGTTCATGCTTTTTTTTTTTTGAGATAGAGTTTCACTGTCACTCAGGCTGAAGTGCAGTGGCAAGATCTCGGCTCACTGCAACCTCCGCTTCCCGGGTCCAAGTGATTCTCCTGCCTTGGCCTCCTGAGCAGCTAGGATTATGGGCGTCTGCCACCATGCCGGCTAATTTTTGTCTTTTTAGTAGAGATGAGGTTTCACCATGTTGGCCAGGCTGGTCCTGAATGCCTGACCTCAAGTGATCTGCCCGCCTCGGCTTCCCCAAGTGCTGGGATCACAGGCGTGAGCCACGGCACCCGGCCAATACTCCTTAAAATAAACTTCAATTACTTTTGTTTCCATCCAGTAAAGGTTTCCTTCTTTTTGTATACAATGTGGCATATAACCAGAAGCAAACCTTTCTGTATTAATTTTATTTCATACTGCATCTTCTTTTTAATGCCACAATTTCACTAACGTTTACAACTGTAGGTACCTATTAGGATACAATGTCTAGGGAATGAAAGCTTTTCATATGTCTTTGTCCGTTTAATATGATGTAATATATTTCTGTATTCATTTCCTGTCTCATAGTTTATTTTCAGGTTTATTGGGTTCCTATGTTGCCTACTGCTATGGTTTGGATTTGGTTCATTTGTCCCTCTCAAAATTCCTATTGAAATTTGATCTCCAATGTGGCAGTCTTGGCAGGTGGGGCCTAGTGGGAGGTGTCTGGATCATGGGGGCAGATCCCTCATAAATGGCTTGATGCCCTTCACATGGTAGTAAGTGAGTTCTCGTTCTGGCAAAATTGGATCAGTTCCTGTGGAAAGGATGAGCTCCCATGAAAGGGGGTTGTTATAAAGCCAGGATGCTCCTGGGGTTTTCTATCTTTGCAGTTATCCACTTCCCCTTTGACCTTCTCTGCTATGTTGTGGCACAGCTTTATAAAAGACCTCCCCAGAAACCAGGGCTTGCAGAACTTTCCCAGCCTGCAGAACCTCGAACTAAATGAACATTTTCTGTATCAATTACCTAGTCTCAGGTATTCCTTTATAGCAACACAAAATGTACTAAGACACCTATACACTCCCATTTTATTCTTTATGTCCAAATACTTAAGGTACAAAGAATTAACCACTGGGCCTGCCTTCTCCTTTCCCTCGGTGAGAGCAGTAACAATGTCTTAGGGTTCCTTGCCCCACCACTGCTGCCAAGTACCAAAAGTGGTACTTCATATATTATCCTATCTGCCACAACTATTTTGGCCTTATTCTTGAAAGACCATTTATTTATTTACTTAGAGATGAAGTCTCACTGTGTCACCCCGGCTGGGGTGCAGTGGCATGATTTCGGCTCACTGCAATCTCCGCCTCCCGGGTTCAAGCGATTCTTGTGCCTCAGCCTACTGAGTAGCTGGGATTACAGGCATGTGCCACCATGCCTGGCAAATTTTTGTATTTTTAGTAGAGGGCTTCACCATGTGATCCGCCCACCTGAGCCTCTCAAAGTGCTGGTACTACAGGCGTGAGCCACTGCGCCTGGCCCCATATGTATTTATGATTATTACTATTTTTGAGACAGAGTCTTGCTCTGTTGCCCGGGCTGGAGTGTGGTGCCTGCGATCTCTGCTCACTGTAACCTCTGCCTCCCAGGTTCAAGCAATTCTCCTGCCTCAGCCTCCCTAGTAGCTGGGGTCACAGACATGCACCACCACGCCCAGCTAATTTCTGTATTTTTAGTAGAGACGGGGTTTTGCCATGTTGGTCAGGCTGGTCTTGAACTTCCGACCTCAGGTGATCTGCCTACCTTGGCCTCCCAAAGTGCTGGGATTACAGTTTAAGCCACTATGCCCGGCCCCCACTATTATTTATTTTTGACTTAACTGTCAAAACAAGTTGGTTTTAATAGTGCTGCTTACCTGTGTATCAGGTTTTACTACTGACATTTCTACTACTTTCTTCAACTTTGGGTCTCTGTGATCTCTTCTACTGAGTATGATTTATTTTCTTAATAAGGCCAAAGGAATTAATGCTTTTTATACTACATAGGCAAATAAATAAAAATTATCTAAGTAGGTAATACAAATGCACTAAGTTCAAATGAACTTGAACTAATCTTTTCTTATTCAAGTCTGAATGTTCTATAAAGATACAAGTAATATAATTTAACATTAAAATAATCGCCTTTTATTTTAAAATGCTGAATGGATTCTATTGCAATGAAATTAAATACAGCAAAGAACCAACGTTTATATCATACCTTTAGAACAGAATGATCCCGTGGAATAAAACAATGAACATGATACTGCTTTTGGATTCAACACATACACACATACACAATCCCTTCCCCCGGCCTCTGGTATAATAAAACATTCTTCAGAGATACTGCACAAAGTTACATGGGCAAAAATGGGAAGCTATAATAGGTTAGTTCTCCGCTAAGTCAATCCAAATGTGCTAAAGACACAAAAATTTTGTCAATTTCTATGAATTGACAAAACAGGCAAAGGAAATTTTGCATTAAACTGTGTTTCCTGATGCTTAAAAGTGTAAATGAAATGCAAGGATGCTCTCGGAATTCACATCAGATGACCCAGTCGTCTGTAGTAAGTAAACAGTCACTTGTTTTCCTCTGCAAATGATACCATCCCAACTCTGGTCTTCTTCCCTCTCCCTTAACTGTTGAAATGCTGACTGGCACCTCTAGGAGTGGCACAGTTAACACTTGCACAGAGATGTAGAACGGACCATCCATGCGGGACTTGCAAGGGGTGAAGCTTTATCTAACTCTGCCCATCTTAGCCACTCAGTCTCCTCCAGCCTCTGATAAGCTAAGGTTGAAGAACCTGAGGCGCATATGTTGCTGGAAGGTGTCGCTGTGCAGGGTGTCCACTCCCTCCTCTGTCTATGGTGGGGGAAAAGAGGACAATGCCATCCTCCACCTCACACCAGCCTGGGAAGGCTTCCAGGGCACTATCTGAAGAGCTGGACAAGCATCTACTGGACTCAGATAGACAGTAGGATTTGATTCAAGCCTGAACAAAGGTAAGACACTATGATTGAGCTCCATCTACCCATCAGCTAAGTTTAAAAGGCTGCACTAGGAGTAGACTACACCTCCACTAACAGCAAAGGTTCTTGTTTCCCAAATCAAACTCCATGGAAGATAAATGACATGGGATTGCCTGAAAAAAGACAGCTTCCTGGGGCTGGGCGTGGTGGCTCACGCCTGTAATCCCAGCACTTTGGGAGGCCGAGGCGGGTGGATCACAAGGTCAGATCGAGACCATCCTGGCTAACACTGTGAAACCCCGTCTCTACTAAAAATACAAAAAATTAGCCGGAGGTGGTGGTGGGCGCCTGTAGTCCCAGCTACTCGGGAGGCTGAGGCAGGAGAATGGCATGAACCTGGGAGGCGGAGCTTGCAGTGAGCTGAGATTGTGCCACTGCATTCCAGCCTGGGCCACAGAATGAGACTCCGTCTCAAAAAAAAAAAAAAAAAAGATAGCTTCCCAAGAGAGTACAGCCTAGAGAGGGGGAGGTCACCAGTTGTGGGTGGAGCACCAAAAGCATGGGCCAACTGGAGGAGAGGCCCACTGCATCAAGAGAGCTGAAGGGGGAGGCTTAGCAGGAGGATCTCCCAGGAACCTACCAATGAGAACCACACATCTGCCATCCAGAGGGCACCTGTGCCAAATGAAAACAGCCCAGCCATCAACCAAATAGCTTTTGTTCCTTAAGCCTCTCTAGGCCTGATTCCATAAGGGTGGCAAACAGCAGAAGTGAGGAGAAGAGGAGGAACAAGGAAGGAAGCCAACAACATTAACTTTCCCACTGTAGGCTTCTAAGCCTGAAGCAGGCCTGGGCTGGCAGAAGGGACAAGTTTCAATTTTGAATCACTGTAGAGTTTTATTATTTTGGTATTATTCTGGACAGGAGCTGCACCCTACTAAATAGAACTTATTCAGTGAATTGGACGTTCTATCTATAACACCTCAGCTAGTGCAGTTGGGAGGGGAGAGCCACCAGGGAAAGGGTGTGTGTGACATACAGTTGCCCATGCCCAGTGTTAAGGGTTGAACTGTTCCCCTCTCCACCCTGCCCAAATTCATAGGTTGAAGTCCTAACCCCCTAGTACTTCAGAATGTGACCTTACTTGGAGAGAGAATCTTTACAAAGGTCATTAAGTCGTCAGGTTAGGCTTACTTACCCATTATGCTTAGTGTCCTTATTAAAAGGGAAAATTTGGAGACAGACACACAAACACACAGAAAGAACACCCTGTGAAGACGAAGACAGAGATCATGGTGATGTTTCCATAAGCCAGGGAATGCCATGGATTGCCACAAACCAACAGAAGCCAGAGGAGAGGCATGGAACAGATTCAAAGCCCCCAGAGGGAAGCAACTCTGCAAACACCTTCACCTCGGACTCCAGCCTCCCGACCTGTGAGACGATCCATTTCTGTTGTTTAAGCCACCCAGTTTCCGGTCCTTTGTTTCTGCAGCCCATGCAAATTAATACACTCAGCCTCAAAGTTTTTTTCATTTATAAAAAATATGTTTCCGTGCAATGGTACAACTGGCACTAGTGATTATATTGAGCCGATTCCTTTTGCAGATCTTTGAAACTAGTCACCATGATATGAAGTCAGTCCGTAAATACTCGTCAAACCACCCACAAAACTTGTTTTAATGAAAGCTGAGATCATGTATAGATGTCAATCAGAGATATAAGAATTTCTCTATTTAACTCCTGGTTTCAACTAACATAATTACAGGAAAAATTAAGTGAAGACTGTAATAACAGCATCCATGCACCTTCCTTCCCAGCAGCTGCAGTGTTCAGCCCACAGTGAAAGACGACAAAGAATGCACACATGGCTATGAGCGATGTCTGGCACTGCTGTAAAAAATATATTCCAACAGCCCAATCAGTTCTCCATTCCTGTTTGGTGGTAAAACTATTACTCCTAATTTTTCTGTGATTAGAATTAGAGCTTCCATTTGCTGAGCTCTTCTTTTCACCAAGCCCGGTAATGTTACCTAGGCATGGTGAGTACAAGCTCAAGCTCTGGATGAGCTCAGCAATTTACTTGCTTGGGTACCTTAGATTCACTATCCTTTCTTGTCTACAAATCAGGGCTATCACAAGAGTTTGGGAGAATTCACTGATATAATCTGTGTTGAGCACTTCGCACAGTGCCTGAGAAGTGCTCAACTAATTGTTTTTAACCATTAGTTTCATTAAATGTAACTCCCCTACAGAGCTGCACTGTACAATTCCCGATGGGAGGCTGAGGAATAGGCACTGTGAGATCTCCGAGCTCCCATGGTTACCATAACTACCATCTGAATAACATCTTACGGAAGAAGACACTATTGGGGTATTTTTGATTTATCAATGCAAACACCCAAAAAGAAAAAAGTGAGGCCCAGACCTTTTTCTGTTAATAGCAGACAGCCACTATATTGCAACAAGGCCAAGGACACTATGAAGCAGTCCATTTTTCTAGTTTCAAGTAAAAGTACTTATCAAAGTTTGGATTCATTCCGACTATCTCTGCTGTGTTGAAATAACTTAATCTTATTCCTACAACCTTGAGTCCAAAAATATCTAAGTGCCATTGTTCTTCTTTAACCTAAATATCTCAAAGTTAAGGATGACAATTTGTTTTCATCAGGGCATCAGATATACACTTAAACCGGAGTTGAAAATACACATCCAATTTTTTAAAATCTCATAGTTATTTTTAAATGGGACAGTAGCAGCTTTTCATTTCCTATTATAGTTGTCAAAAATACTGAGCTATTCAAGACATAAACCATAAATTCCTGGTGCCATAGTTATTTTGGGGGGTCTGTGATTCTAGGAATGGTCTGCAGCTTGAGTAAATTTAAGAAAAACTACTCTTATGTGGGGTTCTGGGAATTTTTTAAAACATGAAAACCTTGAGAATCTCTTTCCTATAGAATTTACAACCTTACCCCATCAACTAAATATCAGTGTAATTCCAGAAACATTCATTGTTTAGAAAGCAAAGAGGCCTTTCCTCATTGCAGAGTCAACAGATTCATTCTAAACATTCTTCTGAATTCAAATTACCTGGGGATCAAAAATCCATACAACTGAAAATCTAGATTAAAAAAAACAAAAAAGATCTTTAAAAAAACCTAGACAGGCCGGGTATGGTGCCTCATACCTGTAATCCAAGCACTTTGGGAGGCCCAGGCAGGCAGATCACCTGAGGTCAGGAATTCGAGACCAGTCTGGCCAACATGGTGAGACCTTGTCTCTACTAAAAATATAAAAATTAGCTGGGCGTGGTGGCAGGCACCTGTAATCCCAGCTACTGGGGAGGCTGAGGCAGGAGAATTGCTTGAACCTGGGAGGCAGAGGTTGCAGTGAGCCGAGATCGCAGGCACCATACTCCAGCCTGGGTGACAAAGCAAGACTCCATCACAAAAAAACAAACAAACAAATGAAAACATACTAGATCAAACCATATTCAAAAAAAAAAAAAAAAAAATCTAAAACAGCTTTAAAATAAATCATGATAAATAACTA
>NW_016814366.1:1362874-1364710 GCF_001698545.2 Rhinopithecus bieti | reverse complement strand
TTTTAAACTCAAAACTAAAAAAGTTTCAACAGGGAAAACAATGGTATATATATAATCACAGAAAAATAACAACTAGGGATTCCAATAAGTTACAGTATATCTGCAGTAAATTTACTACCACATTTTAGTCAAACTATCATTCATTCCACTAAAATCTATGAACATAAATAGGATGTTTGTTTCCTGTGGCAATAAATGAAAGAGGCACTTCCAGTTAAAGTGATAATGACCTGTATTAAGGACAATGAGAGCTAACAACGGAGACATAGTTCAGGTCTGTGTAAGGAAACATGCTTGAAAGGTGATCCTGTTCATTCCCAGAACTGGAATTGAACTGCAAAGAAGCTGAGCAGAGAGGGTGAGAAAAGCAGCCTGGCTTCCTAGGGCATGAGACTAACAGATGGGCAAAGTTGACAGGGCACTGTAGACAGTGTCCAGGCTTCCTTATGCTTTTCCCACAGGTCTTGCCCATTCCATTCCATTTCCACATACTCAATCCACAATTAATAACCCCTGTTAGTTACAAAAAAAGAGGCATGAATCACAGCCATAAGGGCATCAGGCTAGACTGATATTTTCCCCCTGTTGCTGCTCAAAACTCCCCAAGCCTCATCCTGGCATCCTCACTCTCCAGGGAGCAGAATTCACTCTGCTATTCCTCCCTATCATGTTCCTGTTAGGCTGGCAGCTGGCTCCTCCCTCATGCCTTTCCATACACTTGTTTAGTACCTTCTATGTACCAAGAACTATACTAGGAGGCTCTGCAGACACAGAAGAGACGTGATCCTTACCAGCATGGAGGGTGGTCTAGTAAGGACGAGAAGAAAACAACACAGTTACAATATGTATGCCAGGGGCCAGTTCGATTTTCACCTCCTCCTCAGGCATCTTCCTTTTTATTGAACACCTATTGTTCATTTTTCTGAACTTTTATTATTACTTTAAAAATTAATGTATCTTGTGTGTTATAATACAAAATATATTTGGTCTTTGTCCCTGGTTCCTGGCACAGAGTTCCTAAAACCCCTTGGGATTTCCTGAATGATGGGAGCATCTTTGGTTACTCATGAGGACCCCTCTTTTGCTCAAACCTGAGTTTTTGGCCAATGAAGTGCCATAGGGTAGGGCCCAATAGATAGCCTCAGGATGGGCTCCTCACCAGAAATACCAGGTGATTAGAGGGTGGGAACTTTCAGCCCCATCCATCAACCTTTGGGAAAGCTAGAAATTAAGCTCTATAAAAACTCCTGGACTGAGATTTGAGAGGCTTCTGAGCTGGTGAACACATGGAGGTACTGAGAAGGCGGTGTTCCCAGAGAGCGTATCAAAGCTCTGTGCACCATTCCTCCACGCCCATACCTTACCCTAACTATCTCTTCCATTTGGCTGCTCCTGAGTTACATCCTCTATAATAAACCAATAAATGCAAATAAAGTGTTTCCTTGAGTTCTGGGAGCCATTCTAGCAAATTATCTAAGGAGGGGGTTATGGGAAACCCTGATTTATAGTTAATTAGGAGTACAAGAGCTGAACTTGTGAAAGAGATCAAATGAAAAAAACTAAAAGGCAGAAATGAAGTCCACAGGCAAGCAGCCCGGGCGGCGCCCTGACAGCTCGGGCGGCGCCCTCAGCCTAGTTAAAGATCGACCCCGGACCTAACCGATTAGGTTAATTAGGTTATCTATAGACTCCGGACATTGTAAGGACAAACGTTGTGAAAGTCTCTGTCCTGCTCTAATTACCGGTGTCTGCCACATATCTTAGTCCTGGACCCAGTACAAACACAATCCCCTATTTTGTCCCAACTTCCTGAGCCCAACACAAACACATCCCCCC
>NW_016814366.1:1331956-1362609 GCF_001698545.2 Rhinopithecus bieti | reverse complement strand
AATGCTGCAGCCAATAGAATTCCTTTGTACCTCTGTATCCTTGTATATCCTGTATGCATCGGGCTATAAAGAGCGGCCACATGCATCATTCGGGGCCCTCTTGTATGTTGTAAAACAGAGGGACCAAGTTCGAACTTGCATTAAAGATCCTTGCCGCTTGGCTTTGACTCCGGATTCTGGTGGACTTCTTCGGGGAATAAAGGGTCTGGGCATAACACTTGCAATTAGCATCTGAACTGAGGGCAGTCTTATGGGCTGAGACCTTAACTGGTGGGATCTGACACTAAATCCAGATAGGTAGTAGATAGAGTCAGAATTGAATTGGATTGTAGGACACTCAGCTGAAGTCTGAGAACTGGCTGATGTGGGAAAAAAACACACATCTGGTGTCGGAAGTGCTGTACGATTATAGAGAAACGGTATTTTCCCAGGTCTTGTTTATCTTTTCAATTGAATTAATTGTAAGAACTATGTCTTATATTTTCATTTCATTCTATCAAAGTGTCAGACACAGTTCTGAGAAAACATGATAATTTCTAGTATATGCTCCAACCTGTGCAAGTGCCTAGCACAGTCTGTAGCATATACAGTTGGGGGCCACCCAAGATGCGTCTGAACTCTTCACCGTTACAGACAAGGCCCCAGTTGCCCTCTGCTGCTTATACCCTTCTGCCCCAGGGGGAAGATCTATCTACCTACCTATCCCCTAGCATGCAGTTCATTTTTATTTCTGTTGCTTTGTTATGTTACTTCAGGTGCCTGGGCTGCTTCCCACCCATTCTCAGCTCTGTGAAATTTTACTCATGTTCAAGAACCAGTCTACACATCGTATTAAAGATATATTAAAAGCAAACAGAGGCCGGGCACGGTGGCTCATGCCTGTAATCCCAGCACTTTGGGAGGCCAAGGCGGGCGAATCATCTGAGGTCAGGAGTTTAAGACCAGCCTGACCAACATGGTGAAACCTCGTCTCCACTAAAAATACAAAATTAGCCGGGTGTGGTGGTGCATGCCTGTAATCCCACCTACTCAGGAAGCTGAGGCAGGAGAATCGCTTGAACCCAGGAGGCGGGGGTTACAGTGAGCCGAGATCGCACCAGTGCACTCCAGCCTGGGCAGCAGTGCAAAACTCCGTTTCAAAAAAAAAAAACACCAAATAGCATCAATAGGCCATTTAAAAGACAGAGATTATGAGGCTGGATTTAGCTGTTTATAAGTAATATAACTTAAATATAAGATATAGAAATGCTGAAAAGTATTGAAAGTAAAAGTAAAGAAATTTTACAATATAACTACTGGCCAGAAAAAAAAAGACAACAAAACTCTATTAATATCATATGCAAGTCTTTAAGGTGAAAAGCATCCCTAGAAATTTTTTTAAAAGACATCTCATAAATGAATTAATCTAACAGGAAGATATATTTCATATACAAAATGAGAAATACATAAAACAAAATATGATAGACCTGATGGAGAAAAGTAGACACTTTTTATAGAGTTGGACTTTTGTCAACATCTCTAAGCAGAAGAACAGACCCCAAGAAATTCATAAGGAAATTACAGGTTCTCAACAATGTTAACAAATCTGACTTCTTCACATATAGAACAATGTACCTAAAAACTACAGAATTCTTCACACACTAACTCCCAAAGGATGAGAAAATAAATATTTCCCAATTATTGATAAAGTAAAAAAAAAAAAATTTAAAAATATTTTGATAAGGAACCTACAACCTAAAAACTTGTGGGATGCAACTCAAACTATGCTTAGAGAGAGAAACTTACAGCAAAAATGCATGTATTGGAAAGAAAGGTAAAATGAACTTTTGATGTGAGAATAAGCTTAAAAAATGCACACCATCTTCCAGCAACTCATACAAATGTTTCCATTTCAGAGAAATTTAAAAACTTTTGAAGGCTGCATTCCTCTTAAACGTGAGACTTACACTTCAGAAGTTTCTGTTAAGGTACGTGTTAGTCCATACCACGAGAAACAACTTGGAAAAACTTGCTCTGTCAAAACTTTGTTGGAAACCATCTCGAGATGGTTCCTCTAGCTAGATAAGTTTAATTAAAAGTGCATGCACCACTGGTGTACATGTGGACAGACCCCACCACCCCATCACTACTGGCACATGCACGTGGACCCTGCTGCCACCGTCCTGACGAAGCGCTTTTGCTGGCACCTCCACATTGGAATGTTATTGCCAGTGGACCAGGAACACCTAAGTTCCTCCAGCATGGAAGGTGCTTAATTTCGAGGGGCCAGAAAACAAAGCTGTAGGCCTGGTCCCAGACCTCCAGGGT
Source organism: Rhinopithecus bieti (assembly GCF_001698545.2). Taxonomy (NCBI): domain Eukaryota; kingdom Metazoa; phylum Chordata; class Mammalia; order Primates; family Cercopithecidae; genus Rhinopithecus; species Rhinopithecus bieti. The sequence goes on along the minus strand of NW_016814366.1, from coordinate 1,360,302 downwards.
TAGAGCACACGGCCCCAGAGTGCTGAGCTAAGCCTTGGCCCCCTGAAAGCATTCTGAAATGAAGCCAGTCAAATGAACCCAACTTATGCCACAGTCAAATCAAGAGCATCAAAGAATATAAAAGCAAAAGCCTCAAAGGACAGCAACTTCAAAGCCTACACAGCTGAGAAGGAACCAGCGCAAAACTCTGGCAACTCAAAAGCTGCAGTGTCTTCTTACCTCCAAACAACCATACTGGCTCTCCAGCAATGGTTCTTAATGAGACTGAAATGGCTAAAACATCAGACACAGAATTAAGAATCTGGAGGGCAAGAAAGATCAAGATTCAGGACAAAGTTGACGCCCAATCCATGGAACCTAAGGAATCCAGTAAAATGATACAAGGGCTGAAACACAAAATAGCAGTTTTAAGAAAGAACCAAACTGATCTAATAGAGTTGAAAAATTCACGACAAGAATTTCATAATATAATCGCAAGTATTAACAACAGAAGAGACCAATCTGAGGAAAGCCTCTCAGAGCTCGGAGACGAGTTCTTTCAATCAACTCAGTCAGACAAAAGAAACAAAAAAGAAGGAAAAGAAATGGAGATAACTTCCTGGAAATATGGGATTCCTGGGATTATGTAAAGAGATCAAAACCTACAACTCACTGGCATCCCAGAGAGGGAGAGAAAACAAGCAACCTGGAAAACATACTTGAGGATACTGTCCATGAAAATTTCCCAAAACTCACTAGATAGGTCAACTTTCAAATTCAGGAAACTCAGAAAACTCCTGCAAGATACCATACAAGATAACCATCCCCAAGACATACAGCCATCAGATTCTCCAAGGTCAACACAAAAGAAAAAATACTAAAGACAGAGAGAAGGGGCAGGTAACTTACAGAGGGAACTCCATCAAGCTAACAGCAGACCTTTCTGCAGAAACCCTACAAGCCAGAAGAGATTGGGCGCCTATATTCAGCATCCTTAAAGAAGAGAAATTTCAACCAAGAATGTCATATCTAGCCAAGCTAAGCTTCATAAGCAAAGGAGAAATAAAATTCATTTCAGACACACAAGTGCTAAGGGAATCCACTACCACCAGACTTGCCTTACAAGAGGTCCTTAACAGAGGGCTAAACATGGAAATAAAGGGCTATTACCAGCCACCACAAAAACACACTTAAGGACACAGACCAATGACACTAAAAGCAACTACACAACCAAGTTTACACAGTAACCAGTTAACAACACAGTAACAGGGTCAAATCCACACATATCAATGTTAACCTTGAATGTAAACAAACTACATGCCCCACTTAAAAGGTACAGAATGGCAAATTGGATAAAGAAGCAAAACCCAATTGTATGCTGTCTTCAAGAGACCAGTCTCACCTGCAATGACACCCATAGGCTCAAAATAAAGGGATAAAGAAATATCAGGCAAATGGAAATCACAAAAGAACAGAGGTTGCTATTCTTATTTCTGACAAAACAAACTTTAAACCAACAACAATCAAAAAGGACCAAGAAGGGCATTACATAAGATATAGGGTTACCTCAACAAGACAACTTAACTATCCTAAATAAATATACACCCAACACTGGAGAACCCAGATTCATACAACAAGTTCTTAGAGACCTATGGACTCTTATGATGACCACACAATAATAGTGGCAGACTTCAAAACCCCACTGACAGTATTAGATCACTGAAGCAGAAAACTAACAAAGATATTTGGGACCTGAACTTAACACTTGACCAAATGGACCTAACAGATATCTACAGAGCACTCCACCTAACAACAGAATATACATTCTCCTCATCTGCACAAGGCACATACTCTAAAATTGCACATGGCACATACCACATGCTCAGCCATAAAGCAATTCTCAACAAATTATGATTCTCAAAATCATACCAACTGCACTCTCAGACCACAGCATAAAAATGGAAATCAATACCAGGCAGATCTCTTAAAACTCATACAATGAAAAGGAAATTAAACAATCTGCTCATTACTAACATCAGGGTAAACAATGAAATTAAGACAGAAATAAAAAATTCTTTGAAGCTACAACATATCAGAATCTGCGAGACATGGCTAAACCGGTGGTCAGAGGAAAGTTTACAGCTCTAAATGCCCACATGAAAATGTTAGAAAGACCTCAAATTAACAACCTAACATTACACCTAGGGGAACTAGAAAAACAAAAGCAAACCAACCCCAGTGCTAGCAGAAGAAAATAAATAATCAAAATCAGAGCTGAATTCAATGAAATTGAGATGTGAAAAACCATACAAAAGATCAATGAAACCAAAAGTTGGTGGTGGTGGTGGTGGTTGTTGTTGTTGTTGTTATTATTATTATTGAGATAGAGTCTCGCTCTGTTGCCCAGGCTGGAGTGCAATGGTGCAATCTCAGCTCACTGCAACCTCCACCGTCTGGGTTCCAGTGATTCTCCTGCCTCAGCCTCCCAAGTACCTGGGACTACAGGTATGCACCACCACACACAGCTAAGTTTCGTATTTTTAGTAGAGACAGTTTTACCATGTTGGCCAGGCTGGTGTTGAACTCCTGACCTCAGGTGATCCACTCACCTTGGCCTCCCAAAGTGTTGGGATTACAGGTATGAGGTACCACACCCACCCCAAAAGTTGGTTACTTGAAAGAATAAGTAAGATTGACAGACTCTGGCTAAACTAAGAAAAAAAGAGAGAAGAGCCAAATAAACACAATCAGAAATGATAAAGGAAACATTACCCCCAACCCTACAGAAATACCTCAGCGTATTTCTATAAAAAATACCCTCAGAGACTATTATGAACACCACTATGTACATAAACTGGAAAACCTGGAAGAAGAAATGGATAAATTCCTGAGAAATACTTCAGAGTATTTCTGTAAAAAAAAAACAAAACAAAACAAAACCCTCAGAGACTATTATGAACACAACTATGTACACAAACTGGAAAGCCTGGAAGAAATGGATAAATTCCCAGAAACATACAACCTCCAAGACTGAACCAAGAAGTGAAACCCTGAACAGATCAATAATGAGTTCTGACATTGAATCAGTAATAAAAGACCTACCAATCAGGAAAAGCCTTGCACCAGACAGATTCACAGTTAAGTTCTACCAGACATATATTAATAAAATATAAAATTATTCCAAAAAATTAAGAAGAGATTCTACCCTAGCTCATTCTATAAGGCTAGCATCATTCTGATACCAAAACCTGGCAGAGACACAACAAAAAAAGAAAACTTCAGGCCAATATCCCTGATGAACATAGACACAAAAATCCTCAAGAAAATACTGGCAAACTAATCCAGCAGCACATCAAAAAGCTAATCTACCATGATCAAGCAGGTTTTATTCTTGGGATGCAAGGTTGGTTCAACATACGCAAATCAATAAATGTGATTTATTACATAATCTGAACTTAAAAAACCACATGATCATCTCGGTAAACAAAGAGAAGGCTTTCGATAAAATTCAAAATCCCTTTATGTTAAAAACCCTCAACAATCTAGGTATTAAAGAAACATACCTCAAAATAATAAGATCCATCTATGACAAATCTACACCTAACATCATATTGAGTGGGCAAAAGCTAGAAGCACTCCCTTTGAGAACCAGAACAACACAAAAATGCCCACTCTCACCACTCCTATTCAAGATAGTAGTGGAAATCCTAGCCAGGGCAGTCAGGCGAGAGAAAGAAATAACAGGTAACCAAGAGAAAGTCAAACTGTCTCTTTGCACATGATATGATTCTCCAACTAGAAAACCCCACAGTCTCTGCCCAAGGGCTCCTAGATCTGATTAACAACTTCAGCAAAGTTTTGGGATGCAAAATCAATGTACAAAAATCAGTACCATTTCTATACACCAACAATGCCCAACCTGAGAGCCAAATCAAGAATGCAATCCCACTCACAGCAGCACTCCCTTCCCCCACCACACACATACAAATACCTAGGAATACAGCTAACTAGAGAGATGAAAGGTCTCTACAACGAGAATTATAAAACACTGCTCAAAGAAATCAGAAATGACACAAATAGAAAACCATTCCTTGCTCATGGAGAGAATCAATATTATTAAGATGGCCATACTGCCCAAAGCAATTTACAGATTTAGTGCTATTGACATCAAACCGCCAATGACATTCTTCACATACATAAGTGGAAAAAGCTCTTCTAAAATTCGTATGGAACTATAAAAGAGCCCAACTAGCAAAAGCAACCCTAAGCAAAAAGAACAAAGCTAGAGTAATCATGCTACCTGACTTCAAACTATACTACAAGACTACAGTAACCAAAACAGCATGGTATCAGTACAAAATCTGATACACGGAACAATGGAAGACGTTAGATAACCCAGAAATAAAACCTCACAACTACAGCCATTTGATCTTTGACAAAAGTTAACAAAAATGTACAATGGGGAAGGGACTCCCTATTCAATAAATGGTACTAGGATAACTGGCTAGCCATAAGCAGAAGATTAAAACTGGACCCCTTCCTTTCACCATATATGAAAATCAACTCAAGATGGATTAAAGGCTTAAATGTAAAACCTAAAACTATAAAAACCCTCGAAGAGAGGAAGGAAGGGAGGCAGAAAAAAAAAAATAAAACGCTAGAAGAAAACCTAGGAAACACCATTCTGGCCATTGGCCCTGTCAAAGCTTTCATGAAAGAGACACCAAAGGCAATTGCAACAAAAACAAAAGTTGAGAAGTGCGACCTAATTAAAGAGCTTCTGTACTGCAAAAGAAATGATCAATGAAGTAAACAGAAAACCTACAGAATGGGAGAAAATATTTGCAAACTATGCATCTGACAAAGGTCTAATATCTAGAATCTATAAGAAACTTTAATGAACACGCAAAAAACAACCCTTATTAAAAGGATATGAGCACACTTCCCAAAAGACATACACATGCAGCCAACAAACATATATAAAAAAAGCTCAACATCACTATTAGAGAAATGCAAATCAAACCACAGTAAGACAGCATCTCACACCAGTCAGAATGGTAAAAAAGTAAAAAAATAACAGATACTGGCAAGTCCGTGGAGAAAAAGGAATGCTTATACACCAATGGTGGGAATGTAAATTAGATCAGCCACTGTGGAAAGCAGTTTGAAGATTTCACAAAGAGCTTACAATAGAACTACCATTTGACCTATCAATCCCATTACTGGGTATATACCCAAAATATAAATCATTCTATTATAAAGACACATGCACATATATGTTAATTGCAGCACTATTCACAATAGCAAAGACACGGAATCAACTTAGAAGTCCAACAGTGGTGGACTGGATAAAGAAAATGTGGTATTAATAATATACACCATGGAATACTACCCAGCCATAAAAAGGAATGAAATCACATTCTTTGCAGCAACATGGATGCAGCTGGAAGCCATTATCCTAAGCAAATTAACACAGAAACAGAAAATCAAATAGTGCATGTTCTCAATTATAAGTGGGAGCTAAACAATGAGTACACAATGGACACTTAGAAGGGAAGAATAAGACACCAAGACCTGTCTGAGGGTAGGAGTAGGGAGGAGGGTGAGGATCGAAAAACTACCTATTGAATACTAGGCTCATTACCTGCGTGATGAAATAATCTGTACATCAAACCCCCATCACACATGATTTACCCATGTAACAAATCTGCACATGTACCCCTGAACCTAAAAGAAAAGTTAGAAAAACAAAAAGTACATGCATTCAAGTGTATGGCTTTTCAGCTTTCATGTTCACTATTCTAAAAATTAAAGTACATGTTGTACAAAAAAGTTCATTCATTCATCCATCCATATTTAATTTCAATCCTTGTTCATGTTTCCTCATATCCTGAATAAGTACTTTTAGCTACCAACATCAATTGTCAAACTAGGGTTGGTTAATCATGTACCTTGTACACCTACCTGTACATGAAATTAATCTAATGGTGTGAAGCAAGAAAGGCTCCTTCACAAACCTCCAGAAGGAGCTTTAAATGGTGCTCTAGCAAGAAATCACCAAGAGAATTAGACAGTCTCCTCCTCCATCAGCTCTCAGCTACCTAAACTCCCCAGGGCAACTGTGTGTCCAGTCTGTTAGACAATGCCTTTTTTTTTTTTTTTTTTTTTTTTTTTTGAGACAGAGTCTCGCTCTGTCGCCCAGGCTGGAGTGCAGTGGCGCGATCTCGGCTCACTGCAAGCTCCGCCTCCTGGGTTTATGCCATTCTCCGGCCTCAGCCTCCCGAGTAGCTGGGACTACAGGCGCCCGCCACCTCGCCCGGCTAGTTTTTTGTATTTTTTTAGTAGAGATGGGGTTTCACCGTGTTAGCCAGGATGGTCTCGATCTCCTGACCTCGTGATCCGCCCGTCTCGGCCTCCCAAAGTGCTGGGATTACAGGCTTGAGCCACCGCGCCCGGCTGACAATGGCTTTTTAAAAGCATTTTTTAAACTACTTTTAAAATTCAGTATATTCCACACTAGCATTATACCCTTGAAGTTGTAAATAGTAAAGTGAGCTCAATAGGTCTCTATTAGAAGAATGAGATGGCTGAATAAGGAATAGATTTATTAATCTAAAAGAATTCAATTTTTCTATTTATGAACACAAGTTATTAGTGTGGATTAGAAGTATTAAGATGCGGTGGGTAGTTTCGGCTGCATTTCTAGCTGGGAGGCAGCATTATCAATTCTATCCATCAGCTCTTCAACACTTCCCCCATGCTTGGAATGGCTTTTATGGATTAGGTAGAAAATGAACTGTTTCTTCCTTGTTTTAAGCCTTGAAATATCAATCCAGGATATACACTGTAAGCCACTCAGAATTTTTATATTCCCTTCCGTTACATGCTGAGGCCAAATTTCTTTCTGTAGAAACTTATAAGGTATATTGGAAGGCAATGGGGAAGAATGGTTTTATATAAAATATGCACAAACATATGAATTATATAGGAATTAAGACACTCTGTCTTAGAAACTATTTGTATCTCCAGATCCCCTCCCCACCCTCATCCAGCCTGCTCTCTGCCCTGAGAGGTGACACTTACAGACTGCACCAACAGGCTCCCTTGCCCCCCAAGGCTTCTGGTTAGATCTGGCCAAAGGGAAAGCATCACTGTTAATGTTTTATATTCCTCACTATTCTTACCAGTTTGTATTACTTACGTGACTCAGAGAACAGTAAATGTCTTTTACTGTCTAGGCATAGATCTGACCTGGAATGAGCTCACAAAAGCTGAGCCCTGTGTGCTCTATAAGTATCTGTCTGTCCCAGCAGTATTCAATGAATACCTCAACAGTGCTCATTCTGCATCGAATGCTGTTCTAAATATTTTATAAACATTTGTAATTTTCATAACCCTAGGAGGCAGATGTTATTGTCATCCCCATTTTACAGATGAAACTAAGGCACAAAGAGGTTGAGCAACTTGCCTAGGGTCACAAACTAGTAACGGGAGGAGCCAAGATTTAGACTTCCTCAGGTTGGCTAAGGAGTCCCTGCACTTGATCACTATTAGGCTGCCAGTCACAAGGAGCAGTATCACAAACTCAAGAAGCTTTGGTTAGGACAGGTGAGTGAATGTGTCAATGTTCCAATGTTAACCTTTAACATACTGCTGGCTAAGAATGATAAAACCAGGGGGCCGGGCCTGGTGGCTCACTTTGGGAGGCCAAGGCGGGTGGGTCACTTGAGGTCGGGAGTTCAAAACCAGCCTGGCCAACATGGTGAAACCCTGTCTCTGCAAAAATACAAAAAAAATTACCCAGGCAGGGTGGCGCGTGCCTGTAATCCCAGCTACTCTGGAGGTTGAGGCACAAGAATTGCTTGAACCCGGGAGACGGAGGCTGCAGTGAGTCAAGATGGATGGCGTCACTGCACTCTGGCCTGGGTGACAGAGTGAGACTCCATCTTGAAAGAAAACAACAACAACAAAAACTAGGGGATAAATAGATTTTAGGTAGAAAAATAACAACATAAACAAGCTCAGAATTACTCCAAGTATTTTATAAACCTCCACTGGGTATGTGCCAAATACTCCTGATATCCCATGTTCTATAAACCTGCATACAAGACATACTATCAGTCTGTCTCAATTATAAAATCCACATGAAATAACAACAACAACAACTTCTCATACTCTAAAATATCATTTTATTGTCACAGCGGGACTAAAATGTGTGAAAAAACATGTCTGAAATATTTTGAAATAACATTATTAGAGCTGTATTTGCAACCCTGAAAGGCCGTGCAGGTGGTGCTGTCACTCAGTTACAGAAGATTTATGGTCTAAACACGGGGAATAAGCATGTGTAATGTGCAGCTGCCACATAAGAATTTGGTCATTAACAAGCTCAACGCACCACAACAAAGAGATATTCAGTCAGCAAAGAAAAACCGTCTGCTCAAATGTCAGCACAAAAGAAATCCCTAGAGATGACAACTGTACAGTTTAGTATCTACTAGTAAATAATTTTAATTCATTGTGTAAAGGCACTAGAAAATTTAATATTTAATACTAAATATGTTTTCTTGCAAGACAAAGGAAAAATGGAAACTTCGCCAGTTACTAAAAACACATACTTGTTTAATGTTAGCAATGGTACCAAACTGAAGATGGCAGTAATCTGGGGAAGCAGGAAGAAAATATTGAACATTTGCTGTGTGCAGTCACCATGCTAGGTGCTTTTTCATATTTTTAATTTTTAAAAAATTTCACACGATCTGTAGAACGGTAATGGGAGATGGGTTTGCTCCTCCCAATTTGCAGATGAGAAAACTGACCCAGAAGGTTCAATAAATGCTGCTTTTGGAGGTGGTAGTGAAGACACTTTAACTTAGGTCTTTGAACTGCTCTGAGCCTGGTGCTCCTGTCATTAGTTTATTGTTTCTCTACAAAAATCCACCTGTATTCTAGAGTCTGGCATATTTGATATTAACTGCACATATTGATTAGGCATTCATTTTACCACTATATTCACTGCAATGGAATCATCATCAATCAATACAACATACATACTTCATCACTAATGTTAATGGTAAAGGTGAAAAGAATGGCCGAGTGTGGTGGCTCTCGCCTGTAATCCCAACACTGTGGGAGGCCGAGGTGGGTGGATCACTTGAGGTCAGGAGTTTGAGACCAGCCTGGCCAACATGGCAAAACGTTGTCTCTACTAAAAAATATAAAAATAGCCAACTGTGGTGGCACACACCTGTAATCCCAGTTACCTGGGAGGCTGAGACAGGAGAATCGCTTGAACCTGACAGGGGGAGATTGCAGTGAGCCAAGATTGTGCTGCTGGAGCCTGGGTGACAGAACAACACTCCAACTCCAAATAAAAGAAAAAAAAAAAGTGAAGAGAATAATATAAACATCTGTGTTCTCATCATTCTGCCAATTAAGAAATCCCCCAAAAGTGTGCCCCTCCTCAACTGCATCCCTTTCAGGATAACCACTATCCTGAATTCTGGGTTTATCATTCTCACACATTTCTCTTTATTTTTACTTCACACCAATCTATTTCTAAGCAACATAATACCGTGCTTTTCATATATTTAAATTTTATATAAAAAGCATCATGCAAAATGTATTTTATTTGCTTTTTGCACTCAATATTATGTTTATGAATTTCATTCATGTTGACATCTTTAGATCTATTTCATTCATTTCTCACAGTATTTAAATTTTTTATCCTAAGAGCTATGTTTTAACATGTTTTATGTTTCCACGAGTCTGGCCTCATGCAATGATTAACTCCAAAAGCTTTCTGAACAATCTACCCAGAACAGAGCTGAAAGATAAAACATGTTAGTACACAGTCAGGTTTTTTAGTTACAGGAGAGCTACCCCTCTGGCCCTTAGAACCCAACACCTACTGACTCAACAATCCCACTTCTAAGAATCTCGCTAAATCCTAGCTCAAGCTGCTGAAGGTGTGTATGTATGTTCACTGCAGCACTGTTTAGAAGAGTAAAAAAAATATCCATAAATGGGGGCATGGCTAAGGAAAAATTATGGTATATCCCTACTATGCAACAGTGCAAATATGCAAATGAATGAGATACAGCTATACATACTGTGGTGGTTTTAAAATATGTCCATAAGTTCTTTGATAAGCCTCCCTTCAAAAAGTGAAGCCTCATTCCAATTCTCTTGTGGGTGGACCTAACCAGACTCTCTTCTGAGCACAGGGCAGAATGAAATGATGCTATATGACTTCTGAGGCTAGGTCCTAATAAGGATGGCTCCCTCCCAGCTCCCTTTCAAGTCCACTGCCTTTTGCGGAAGCCTGGCATGATGCTGTGAAGACACTCAGGCAGCCCTATGGGGAACCTCATATGGAGAACTGACTGTCTGCCAATAGCCATCCATGTGAGCAAGTCACACTGGAAGAAAATTCTCTATCCCCAATTAAGCCTTCATGACTGCAACCTCAGATCTGACCCCAGCTAAGCTATCTCTAAACTCCTGACACATAGGAACCATGAGATAATAAGCACAGTTTTAAACCACTTAGTTCTGGGGTTCTGCTATGTATCGATAGATAACCAATAATGTACTAACACAAAAAAATCAATAATTCATAGCTCAGTCAAAAAAGCAAGTTGCACAATATTATGTGTATGCCTCTTTTGTACAGTCACACCAGCTACCAGTGATTATTTCTAGGGAGGTATTGGGAAGACGGAGGGAGGAAGAGGATACTTATTGCATTACTTAAAACATTAAGTGCATGCATTATTAACTCCTACAATTTTTAGAAGGCTATCAAGATTTTAAAAAAAATAAAAGTTTCAAACGAATTCAGATTTTTTGTTTTAAATCACCTCCTGTAAAAGAACAAAACGACTTTCTCATTTTAGACACATTGCTAACAAGTTCTATTATGTGGTTTCCTAGATGACTGCTGATTAAAAGCAGCAAATTGAGAGAGGAGGGGGCTATTAGAGGGAGGCATAATGCCAATACAAAGACACAACAGTTGAGTCTGTCACCAAAAAGGAGACAAAAGCTAATATAAGCCATCTGAAGCCACTCAAGTGTAGGAACAAAGACCTCTACGTATTTATAAAGAAACCTCTAAGGATGCAACTGTCTCACAAGACTATGATTACAAAAACAGTATTTATAATAAAGCAGTGAATACTTTATCATGTATTTATAAAGCAGTGAATACTTTATCAACTATTCCATATACTTTATAGAAGTAGACTTACTGCCATTTTACAGATTTGAAAATAAACTCAGGGCCAGGCACAGTGCCACACGCCTGTAACCCCAACACTTGGGGAGGCTGAGGCAGGTGGATCACTTGAGGCCAGGAGGTTCAAGACCAGCCTGGCCAACATGGCAAAACCTCATCTCTACTAGAAAAAATAAAAATTAGCCAGGTGTGGTGACGCACACCTGTAGCCCCAGCTAATTGGGATGCTCAGGCAGGAGAATTGCTTGAACCCAAGAGGCAGAGGCTGCAATGAGCAAAGATCGCACCACTGCACTCCAGCCTGGGCAACAGAGTAAGACCCTGTCTCAAAAAAAAAAAAAAAAAAAAAAAAAAAGCTCGGGAAGTGAGGGGAGTCAGGGAATAGAAGACCCTGAGTTCCGTTCCAAGAGTTCAAATTTGATTTATATAGATAAGCCTATTTATCTGACACTGAAAAGGGAGATAGTCAAAGCTTGTAGATAAGGGTCCTCAAGCCACTACAGTCAGAATGAATGTTCCCTCCAGACCACCCAATGCTGTACTGATTGCATGCTCACCGAGCAAGTTTTTCAGAAGCACATTCTTGGTCAAAGACAAAAATGTGTTTTTATTTGGTGTTTCCAGGAAACACTAGAGGCAGAAAATCTGCTTATTGAAAATACAGAAGTGAGAATGAAGAATATCCTAATTTGTATCCATTGCTATTCTCAAAATGATAGCATATGTGTCTACTATCTGTCAGTCAAATACTTGTGATCTCCAAGCAGCACCCAGGCATATCAGACAGAAACAGAGGCTTTTGCATCAACCAGTCTGAGATTAAATTGTGGCATAGTCATCTTCTGTGTAGCTCTTTCTTCATCTCTAAAATACCTAAAATAACACTTAACTCACATGGTTATTGTATGGAATGTAATAACAAGGATGAAACACCCTGAACAACAATGCTTGGCAACAGCATTATGCTCAACAGATGGTTACCACTGTTAAGACCACCAGCAATATCACTGTACAACCGGTTGTGTGCAAATAATAAAGGTGGTTGGCTTGCACTTTCTCTTGAGCAAGACCCATTTCCTTCCCCCTCACCACTGTTCATGTTGTGTCCTCCAATGATATTGATAAAAAGCACTGTCTGTTTTCATTTGTCCATCTGTCAATGCCACATCCACTCAGACCTAGTTCAAGCACTATTTCCTCCAAGATTTTTTTTTTTTTTTTTTTTGAGGCAAGGTCTCACTCTCTTGCCCAGGCTAGAAGTGCAGTGGCATGGCTGCAGCTCACTGTAGACTCAACCTCCCAGGCTCAGGTGATCCTCCCACTTCACCCAACTAAGAAACTGAGGCTACAGTCATGTGCCCCCACACCTAGCTAATTTTTGTATTTTTTGAGGAGACGGGGGTTCCCCATGTTGCGCAGGCTAGTCTTAACTCCTGGGGTCAAGCAATCTGCTTCCCACAGTGCTGGAATCACAGGCACAAGCCATTGTGCCTGGCCCTCAAGATTTTCCTAATTGAAAGTAAGCTCTCCCTCTTCTGAGTGCTCACTTATGTTATCTGCACCTTTATTACGGTAGTTAGCATACTGGTCTTTTATTATAGCTATTTTTGTTCTTATTAACTTTCCAATTAAATTATAAGCACCTAATGGTGATATTTATGTCATGTCTCTGTAGCTCCCTCAGTACCTTGCACACTGCCCAACACATAGAAGGTACCAAATGAACATTTGTTGAGTGGCTAAAATGAAGTATCAGAGGCTTAGGTAACAGGATTTTCTCTAAATATCACAAGGAAGGTCAGCTGGAGTTTTGCAGCTCTGCTTTTGAGTCTAAATAACCATAGTATCCTATCAGAACTCTTGACTTTGCCTTTCCTGACCATTGTGTTTAAATCATTCTTAACAATAATAACAGTTAACACATCCATAGCACTCATGTGCCAGGCACTGTTCTGAATGCTTTACCTACATTAACTCATTTAATCCTCACAACAACTTTAGGAAGCAGTAATAGAAGGGAGCTGCTTCCATATCACAATTCATTTCCCTCTCTATTATCTTTTTTTTTTTTTTTTTTTTTAAGAGATGGGATCTCGCTCTGTCTCCCAGCCTGGAGTAGATGCGGGGCCTCAAGGAAAACTGCTTTGAGCTAACTAGTAGACTTACAAAGTGTTCATCATAAAAGATTTTAAAACAAAACAAAAGCTTAAAACCGTTGAGTGGAAAGTAATCTAAGAGCAATTTCTTTACAATAATGTTCCCTGCTTAAAGGGGCTGTTATGTAAGTTTTAGCTATTGCAAAGAAGTCAGAAAAATTACCTTTGACTTCAAAAAGTTTACAACCAAATAAGGTATGCAAACATCTTTGGTGTCCCTTTGTTGCTGCTGTTTAACAATGAAAGCAAATTTACTTATTAGAATACAAAGATACAGATTGAATAAACTGATGGCTTAAAGTTTTAAAAATTGCCCCCCCCCCCATTTATTGATCAAAATCCACAACTGTCTATTCAGTTGATAAAAAGTTTTGTGTCTGGGTATATATATTAGTTATTTGATGTTCTATAGTTGGGATGTTGCCAAACCAAATTGAAGTTTTCTAACTATAAATGTATTACTGTCTATTGCAGGAGCGAACTCTGAGATTAAGTTAGAGGGTTTTTTGTTTTACGGGTTTTTTTTTTTTTTTTTTTTTTTTTTTTTTTTTTTGCTGGGTCTCTTTTTCACAATCTAGTCTGTGGCTGGAACGCACTATACATATCTTTATCCTCCCTATCTAGCTAGTTCACTGACAAACACTGTTGTTCAAATACAGTTGGCTTTTGTTTAGTTTCTTAAACAATACATGCCTTTTAATATCAAATGGCACCATGCAATCCTACCACACTTAAATGAACTCAATCAGTCTTAGTCTTGACTTGTTCCTTGAGCTTTTTGTTGACTGAATTTCACAAAAGAGGACCCAGGTCTCTGCTGAAGTAGTACATGCCCAAGAACTATGAGGAACCGGGGGAGAAGGCAGAAGTGGAAGAGAAGGCAGAAGTGGGAGAGAAGAACAGGGAGGGTATAAATCGTTTTTTTGTTTTGTTTTGTTTTTTGGAGACGGAGTCTTGCTGTCGCCCAGGCTGTAGTGCAATGGCACAATCTCGGCTCACTGCAACAGTGAGGGTATAAATTCTACGGAAATAGCTGGGTGCGGTGGCTCACGTCTGTAATCCCAGCACTTTGGGAGGCTGAGGCGGGTGGATCACGAGGTCAGGAGTTCGAGACCAGCCTGGCCAATATGGTGAAATCCCGTCTCTACGAAAAAGTACAAAAATTAGCCAGGCGTGGTGATGTGTACCTGTCGTCCCAGCTACTTGGGAGACTGAGGCAGGAGAATCGCTAGAACCCGAGAGGCAGAGGTTGCAGTGAGCCGAGATTGTGCCACTGCACTCCAGCCTCGGGAACACAGTGAGACTCTGTTTCAATAAAAAAATTAAAAAATATTCTACAGAAATAGAATTCAAATGTAAACATTCTGCCAGTTCATTTAGGAAGACAAAAAATATTTACTCTGAGATTCAGAAAAGAATACACATATCTTATAAAAATTATCACAATACTTTTCTGGCAAGACACACTTTCTCAACAAGGATATAAACCTGGTGGGAGAAAAAAATGAGATGCTGATAAAAAAAAAAAAGTGATTTAACCAGGCCATGCATGGAGTCTAGAGAGGTCTGAATTGTCCCTTCCTCACCCTTTCTGGGAGTGTGAGTCTATCATTACTTACTATTAGCTAAGAAAAAAAAAAAAAGTACATTAATGTAAAAGGTTTTTCGTAGTTTAGGATGTTGATATTTCAGATCTAACTTCAATTTTTTATCCTGAATACATTATTACATGTTACTACTGTAATATAATCTTAACCTATATTCTTCACAATTCAAAAAAAGTCATTTTATTTTATTTTTTTGAGATTGAGTCTCACTGTCACCCAGGCTGGAGTGCAGTGGCGCAATCTCAGCTCACTGCAACCTCCACCTCCCTGGTTCAAGAAATTCTCCCTGCCTCAGCCTCCCAAGCAGCTGGGATTACAGTTGCCTACTACCACACCCAGCTAAGTTTTTTGTATTTTTTTAGTAAAGACAGGGTTTTGCCATGTTGGCCAGGCTGGTCTCGAACTTCTGACCCCAGGTGATCCACCCAGCTTGGCCTCCCAAAGTGCTGGGATTACAGATGTAAGCCAGTGTGCCCAGCCAAAAAAAAAAAAAAAGTCATTTTAAAGAAGTGTTTTTTCCCCTAGATTACTTTATCCCATATCAGAAATTAAATGGCCATCTGGACAATTACTTTATAAAGCTAACTGAAAAAGATATTCTGAGATCCTTGGGAAATGAGCCATCTCCAATTTAATAGTGGTACAACATTTTTGCTGCAGCTCATCAAGAATAGGCTACAACTCTGACAAGAGCAGATGTTTCTGAAGAGAAAGGAGACTAGTAACTACTGGCCACTGTCTCTGGCCAGGCAAAAATCATTACCACTGACAGTGGCTATGTGGCCAGTAGAATGAACATCTGCTCTTTTTTCCCTGCTTAGCTCCTGTTCCACTCGTCCTTCAGGCAACCACCCTTCTCTCATCCCCTGGGGTCTGGAGGGTCTAGGAGTGGGTAGGCATGAGATTCAAACCAGGTCAATCAGCCTCTTGTAGGAGTCTGAAATGTGAGTAGCATACACCAGGATGGACAACAGTTAACAGAGTCTTTTGATGGCAACCTCCTTAGGAGATTTGTTAATTCCTGTCCCTGAAGTCCCTAGCCACGCTAGATCTAGTTCAGTTTTCTTCTTTAGGTTTTGTGAATGTTGGACAGCAGGTGTCCAACAAGTCCTTGCTTATCTAAGTTAGCTTTAGATAATTCCTACTGCTCACAACCAAATGATTTTAACAATATGAAATTTAAATCTGGGATGATGTCTACTTTCTTCCTGTTCTTTTCTCTTCTTCTAATCATGCTTATGGTTTCTCTTCGGTTTTTTTTTTTTCTCCTTTACAACAGAATGCATTTTTTAACTCATGTCAGCAGAAACATTACACGAAACTAATGAAAGGCAAGTTTTGGCATACAAAATGAAGTTGCTAAAATTAGACTTTCCTCTTTGAGAAGGTCTTTGGCACTCTGTGAACCTTTGACTCTTGCCTTGAGAAAACATTTCCTTACAATTAGCGAACATAAAAGCATGAACGCCTGTGTGTGTACTGCAATGTGACTCTACTTACACCAAACCAAGACTATTTTCAGTGCAAAAGTAAACTCCTGACAATCATAACATTCTACCAAGCAAATGTTTGACATCTTATACACAGCATCTTTCACTGCAAACTATTATAGGCTTCAGATGCAGCCAGACTCACTGCAATCAAATCCAGACTCCCTGAGGGACTTCAGCAACACTGCTCCACCATCACTAAAGCCTCACAACACCCCTTTCCTGTGTTACTTTTATTACCCTCTTTTATGTGAGGAGGAGCACAGATGCTCCCACCTTGCCAAAAGCCACAGGGCCTGAACAACCTGAGCATCTCCAGAAGCAGCCTGTGAGATGGCAGTATCACACAGCAGGACAAGCATGGCCCTGAGCCAGGGGCAGAGGCCTCTCTGATCTGAATTGCTCTGTCCATCCCCTTCCCCATGCCACCTCCCCCAGCCAGCATGAGTGCCTTTTCTAGATGGGCTTTATCTTTATGGAAACAAAGAGGCAAAGAACAGAGTTGCCCAGGACCACAGAAGACAATTGTGGCAACTCTCCCCTGTTTTCTTAAGTAAGAAGACCAGAGTGCAGGTGGTGATCTGTTTTGACCAAGGGGCTCCATCTCACAACTAAGGCTGGGATAGCAAGCAAAAAACTCAAAAACTGGTTTACTCCTCCCATAGCATTCACATATCCTTCATTGTTTCAACAAAAACAGCACTGGGTGCTAGGGAGGTAGTGGTGAGTAAAATCAGTCTTCCCCTTGAAGAGGCTGACTTTCTAGTTGGAGAGGCAGAATGAGATGAAGCATCACGTTATATTACTGTAAACCAGTAAACCACAAAGTCCTCTGAAGGCAGGTACCCCAGTTATAAGCCTAGAGGTTTAGGACTGTACCTGAGGAAACAAGCTTAAGCAATCTAAAGGCTGAAAGGGTAACTGGTAGCCAGAAAAAAGGAAAGATGAAAGGAAGAGCTCTTCAGGTAGTGCGAACAGAACATGCAAAGGTCTCGTGGCACAGAGGTCAGAGAAAGGAGGAACCAAAAAGGTAAGTGTGGCCACAAAGCTAGGAAAAATACATTTATTTAGGTCCTGTTTTTGTGCCAGGTGCTTTACATGTTACCTCATTTAACCCATGAGATGGCTATACTCTCTTAGCCCCATGAGACAGCCATCTTTCTATAATCAGCTCTATTTCATAGCAGGAAGTGAGAAGCAGAGATTAAGTAGCTTGCCCCAATTCAATTAACAGCAAAGCAATTTTTCTCTTTGTATCTTCCCCAAAATACAACATAATACACACACCGGGTGGGGATGACTTGGGGGAGGGGCCACTAAACTAGTGAACCAAATTTAGTGTGAGGTGAAAAAAGTAGTCAAACCAATTCTTACTGAACACTCAGGTAATAGACTTAAAAAAAAAAAAATCATCACTTTTCAACCAGTTGTTTTCATGTCATAAAGATAAAACCATAATGAAATGTTTTGTAGGAGAGGGTCAGTTCCCATTTTAGGAAACTGTGCTTATGTCGTTGGGTTAAAAGAAAACTAAAAATAGTTGGTAGAATACTTTTAAAAAAAACTGTTATGTATTTATGATGTTCAACATGATGTTTTATGTATACAATGTAGAATCGCTAAATTAATATATGCATTACCTCACATACTTATCTTTGTAAACTGACAAATTACAGCTCTATACATTTACAGGTACAAAGTGATGTTATGATTTATGAATACATGTAGAATAATTAAATCATGCTAATTAACATATCCATCACCTCAAATACTTATCATTTTTGTGGTGAGAACACTGAAATTTTACTCAGCAATTTTGGAAGGTACCATACACTATTAACTATATTCACTATGCTGTGCAATAGAACAACAACAAAAAAAGTATTCCTCTTCTCTGAGGCTCTGTACCCTTTAACCATCATCTCCCCTTTTTCCCCACCCTGCAGCCTCTGGGAACCACCATTCTACTCTCTGCCATTCCATCCATGTTGTCGCAAATGATGGAATTTGCACATTTACGTTTTTAAAGCTGAATAGTATTCCATTGTGTGTATATGTATCATGTGTACTTTATACATTCATCTGCTGATTAACAGTTAGGTTAATTCTATAACTTGGTGATATGGGCTGGCTATGTCCCCACCCAAATCTCATCTTGAATTGTTATCCCCATGTGTTCATGGCAGTGACCTGGTAGTAGGTAATTGTGTTGGCAGGAGGCCCCCCCAAAAATCTGGCCATAAACTGGCCCCAAAACTGGCCATAAACAAAATCTCTGCAGCACTGTGACATGTTCATGATGGCCATAACACCCATGCTGGAAGGTTGTGGTTTTACGGGAATAAGGGCAAGAACACCTGACCCACCCAGGGCAGAAAACCACTTAAAGGCACAACAATAGCCACAAACAATAGCATGAGCAATCTGTACCTTAAGGACATGCTCCTGCTGCAGTTACCCAGCCCAACCTATTCCCCTTTAATTCATCGCATCCCATCGTTTCCCATAAGGGATACTTTCAGTTAATTTAATATCTATAGAAACAATGCTAATGACTGGTTTGCTGTTAATAAACACATGGGCAAATCTCTGTTTGGAGCTCTCAGCTCTGAAGGCTGTGAGACCCGATTTCCCACTTCACACCTCTATATTTCTGTGTGTGTGTGTCTTTAAATTCCTCTAGCACCGCTGGGTTAGGGACTCCCCAACCGAGCTAGTCTCAGCAAATTCAATCATGGGGGCAGTTTCCCCCATGCTGTTCCCATGACAGTGAGTGAGTTCTCAGGAGATCTGATGGTTTTATAAGCATCTGGCATTTCCCTGCTGGCACTCATTCTCTCTCCTGCCACCCTGTGAAGAGGTGCCTTCTGCCATGATTGTGAGTTTCCTGAAGCCTTCCTAGCCATGTGGAACTGAGTCAATTAAACCTCTTTTCTTTATAAATTACCCAGTCTTGGGTTATTTCTTCATAGCAGTATAAGAACGGATTAATACAGTAAATTGGTACTGGGAGTGGGGTGCCACTATAAGGATACCTGAAAATGTGGAAGCGATTTTGGAACTGGGTAACAGGCAGAGGTTTAAACAGTTTGGAGAACTTAGAAGACAGGGAAATGTGGGAAAGTTTGGAACTTCCTAGAGACTTGGAGGGCTCAGAAGACAAAAAGATGTGGGAAAGTTTGGAACTTCCTAGAGACTTACTGAATGGCTTTGACCAAAATGCTGAGTGATATGGACAATGAAGTCCAGGCTGAGGTGGTCTCAGATGGAGATTTGAGGAACTTGTTGAGAACTGGAGTAAAGGCCACTCTTGCTATGCTTTAGCGAAGAGACTGGTGGCCTTTTGCCCCTGCCCTAAATATCTGTGGAATTGGAAGTTGAGAGACATGATTCAGGGTATCTGGCAGAAATTTCTAGCAGCAAAGCATTCAAGAGGTAGCAGAGCATAAAAGTTTGGAAAATTCACAGCCTGATGATGTGACAGAAAAGAAAAACCCATTCTCTGAGGAGAAATTCAAGCTGGCTGCAGGAATTTGCAAAGTAACAAGGAGCCAAATGTTAACCACCAAGACAATGGGGAAAATGTCTCCAGGGCATGTCAGATACCTTCACAGCAGCCCCTCCCATCACAGGCCTGGAGGCCTAGGGACAAATGGTTTCCGGGGCCAGGCCCAGAGGCCCCCTGCTCTATGCAGCCTGGAGACATGGTGCCCTGCGTTCCAGCTGCTTTAGCTCCAGCCATGGCTAAAACAGGCCAAGGTACAGCTCAGGCCATTGCTTCAGAGGGTGCAAGCCCCAAGCCTTGGTGGTTTCCATGCAGTGTTGACCCTGTGGGCGCACAGAAGTCAAGAACTGAGGTTTGGGAACCTCTGACTGGATTTCAGAGAATGTATGGAAATGCCTGGATGTCCAGGCAGAAGTTTGCTACAGGGGTGAAGTCTTCATGGAGAAACTCTGCTAGGGCAGTGCAGAAGGGAAATGTGGGGCTGGAGCCCTCATACAGGGTCCCCACTGGGGCACTACCTAGTGGAGCTGTGAGAAGAGGGCCACTGTCCTCCAACCCCCAGAATGGTAGATCCATCAACAGCTGCACTGCGTGTCTGGAGGAGCTACAGACACTCAACGCCAGCTAGTGACAGCACTGGGAAGGGGGCTGTACCCTGCAAAACCACAAGGGTGGAGCTGCCCAAAGCCATGGGAGCCCACCTCTTGCATCAGCATGATCTGGGTATGAGACACAGAGTTAAAGGAGATCATTTTGGAACTTTAAGGTTTAATGACTGTCCTACTGGATTTCAGACTTGCATGGGGCCTGCAGCTCCTTTGTTTTGGCCAATTTATCCCATTTGCAACAGGTGTATTTACCCAATGCCTGTACTCCCATTGTATCTAGGAAGTAACTAACTTGCTTTTGATTTTACAGGCTCATAGGTGGAAGGGACTTGCCTCATCTCAGTTGAGATTTTGGACTTTTGGGTTAATGCTGGAATGAGTTAGGACTTTGGAAGACTGTTGGGAAGGCATGAAGTGTGAGGGCATGAGATTTGAGAGGGGCCAGTGGTGAAATGATATGGTTTGGCTGTGTCCCCACTCAGATTTCATCTTAAATTGTAATCCCCATAATCCCCAAGTGTCATGGCAGCAAGCTGGTGGGAGGTAACTGAATCATGGAGGTGGTTTCCCCCATGCTGTTCTCGTGATAGTTTTTCATGAGATCTGATGGTTTTATAAGTGTTTGGCATTTCCCCTGCTGGCACTCATTCTCTCTCCTGCCACCCTGTGAAGAGGTGCCTTCCGGCATGATTACAAGTTTCCTGAGGCCTCCCCAGCCATGTGGAACTGTGAGTCAATTAAACCTCTTTTCTTTATAAATTATCCAGTCACCAGTATTTCTTTATAGCAGCAAGAACAGATGAATACACTTGGCTATTGTGAATAGTGCTGTAATGAATATGGGAGTGCAGGCATCTTTTTGACATACTGATTTCGTCTTTTGTGTAAATACCCAGAAGTGGGATTGCTGGATCATATGGTAATTCTATTTTTAATTTTTTGAGGAACTTCCATATTGTTTTCCATAATGGCTGTACTAGTTTACATTCTCACCAACAGTGTACAAGAGTCCCCCTTTGTCCACATCATCAGCAACATTTGTTATCTTCTGTCTTTTTGAGAACAGCCATTCTCATAGGTGTGAGATGACACCTCATTGTGGTTTTAATTTGCATTTCCCTAATGATTCTTGACATTCAGCAATTTCTCATATAACTGTTGGCTATCTGTATGTCTTCTTTTGAAAAATGTCTGTCTATTCAGATTCCTTGCCCATTTTAAAATTGGATTACTTATTTTCTTTCTATAGAGTTGAATTCTTTATATATTTTAATGCTAACCCCTTAACAAACACATGGCTTGCAAATATTTTCTCCAAATCTGTATGATGTCTCTTCATTCTGTTGTTTCCTTTTTAAGAAGAAGCTTTTCAGTTTGATGTAATCTTGTCTATTTTTGTTTTTGTTGCCTGTGCTTTTGGGGCCAAATCTAAAATATCATCACCCAGAGCAATGTTGTGTAGTTTTTCCTATTTTTTTCTAGTAGTTTTACAACTTCAGGATTCATGTTAAATCTTTAACTCATTTTGAGTTGATTTTTCCATATGGAAATCATGTGGTCTGAGATAAGGGTGCTATTTCATTCTTCTGCATGTGGATAACCAGTTTTCCCAACATAATTCATTAAATAGACTGTCCTTTTCCATTGTGTATTCTTGCACCTTTGTCTGAAATCAACTGGCCATCTATATGTGATGGGAACTCTTAAAATCTACTCTCTTAACAATTTTCAAGTACACAACATATTGTGAACTATAGTCACCACAATATACAATAGCTTTGTGGTGGGAGTACTTTGAATAATTTTTTAAAAATATATACTTTGCTGTATTTCCAGAATTTCTACAATGGGCTGGGCAGAGTGGCTCACACCTGTAATCCCAGCACATTGGAAGGCCAAGGCAGAAGGACTGCTTGAGCCCAGGAGTTTCAGACCAGCTTGGGCAACAAAGCGAGATTCCATCTTTATAAAAATAAATAAATAATAACTTTCCACAAGAACCTGTATTATCTTCATAATCAGAAAAAAATAAAAAGACACAGACAAGCTAACAAAAAGACAACCCAATTTTAAAAAATGGCAAAGGACTTGGATAAACGTTTCTTCACAGAAAATATACAAATGACCAATAATCACATGAAAAAATGTTCAACATCATTAGTTACCAAGGAATTGCAAATCAAAAACACATCATGCCCATTAGGACAGATACAACCAGAAAACCGTACCATAACAAGGACTGGTGAGGATATGAAGAAAATAAAACCCTTATACACTGCTGGTGTGTATGTAAAATGGTGTGGCTACTTTGGAAAACAGTTTGGCAGTTCATTAAACAAAGTTACCATATGACCTAGCAATTCTGCTCCTAGGTATATTCACAATAAAAATGAAAATATATGTCCACACAAAAGGGTTTACACAAACATTCATAGAAGCATTATTCATAATACCAAAAGGTAGAACCAACTCCAATGTCCATCAACAGATGAATGGATAAACCATATGTGACATACTCATTCTGTGAATTGTGTGGCCATAAAAGAGAATGAAGTATGAAAATAAGACAGTCACGAAAGACTACATACTACATGACTCCGTATTACAGGACTCCATTCATATGAAAGTCCAGAATAGGAAAATGAAAGTAGATTTGTGGTTGCT
Source organism: Rhinopithecus bieti (assembly GCF_001698545.2). Taxonomy (NCBI): domain Eukaryota; kingdom Metazoa; phylum Chordata; class Mammalia; order Primates; family Cercopithecidae; genus Rhinopithecus; species Rhinopithecus bieti. Next base: position 1,337,054 of record NW_016814366.1, on the reverse strand, counting down.
TAGGACTGGTGGGGGCAAAAGCAGGGAGGATAAGGGGGTGATAAATAAAAGCACGGGGTTTCTTTTGAGGTGATGAAAATGTTCTAAAATTGACTGTGGTGATGGTTAACCATACCTGTGAATATACTAAAAATCACTGGACTGTACACTTGAAATGGGGTGTGTGATTATATAAATTTAATTATATTGTACGTGAATTACATCTCAGTGAAGATTTTTTTTAAAACATGCATGAAGTTTCCTTAACAAAAAGACAAAACAAAGAAACCAAAAGCCATTATGAAAATATTCTTGGTTTAACTCCTTATTTTTTATTTTATTTTGTTTTATATTTTTGAGATGGAGTTTCCCTCTACCGCCCAGGCTGGAGTGCAGTGGCATGCTCTCAGCTCACTGCAGCTTCCACCTCCCAGGTTCAAGTGATTCTCCTGCCTCAGCCGTCCGAGTAGCTGGGACTACAGGCATGCATCATCACACCTGGCTAATTTTTGCATTTTTAGTAGAGACAGGCTTTTGCCATGTTGGTCAGGCTGGTATCAAACTCCTGACCTCAAATGATCTGCCTGCCACGGCCTCCCAAAGTGCTGGGATTACAGGCATGAGCCACCGCGCCCAGCCTCAATTTAACTCCTTATAAAGACGTGTAATTCAAAGCCAGGAAGACGGGTGCATGCATTACTTTACTAACAGATTTTAAACAAAATTATGTATTTAAAAAATACAGACACGCAAAGAGATGAAGAGCCATGCAGTTAATGTTCAGTACCAATTATTGTTTAACTCTACTTACTGCTTAACTCAAAGTTTATTCCTAAGAACTTGATATATACATCTGGGAAAAATTATTCATGAGAAATCTTAGTGTTACTCAACATGATGGAATAAGTCATCAATTTTAGTCTGAAAGAAGGAAATCATGGGAATCCAAAGCAAGCCTGCCTGCTCTCTGCGAAAAAGGAGTATTTAATGCAAAAGAAAGACAATAAGAAAGAATGCCAAGTATTCAATGCCAATTGAGTTCATTCTGCTATTCACACTAGAATTTAGACTGAACCCACTGTTAGCCAGACAACTTCATTATGGAAAGACAACAGGAACCCAGAGTTTGGTAGTTGATTTTTCTGATCTAGGTCTACTTTTTTTGGCCTATGTTTTATCTTCTACACCATCTTTTATTTTTCCAGCTTTTGAAAAGGAAAAAAAAAAAGTATTAAAAAATGCCTCCAAGTTTTGTTTTCCTGTTAGTTTTGTTGCTGTTGTGCACTTCGTTTTTGGGATTTTTGCGTGCTTTTTCAGTTTGTGTACTTTTCCCCACTGTTTATCTCTTCTAATCCCCATTCATGACTTCCTCCACCTACTCACACCATCCCACAGGCAAATTCAGTATTTCCTGGGTTTTCCCAGAATTTACATGATAGGCTGGTTACTCAACCCAGCCCCATCTCTGTAACCCTCAAAATACAAAAATTAGCTGGGTGTGGTGGCACACACCAGTAATCCCAGCTACTTGGGAGGCGGAGGCAGGAGAATTGCTTGAACCCAGGAGGCAGAGGTTGCAGTGAGTTGAGATCGAGCCACTGTACTCCAACCTGGGTGACAGAATGAGACTCTTATCTCAAAAAAAAAAAAAAAAAAAAAAAAAAAAAAAAAATTTTTTTACGTTTAAAATGTTAAATGTTCCCTTTTATAGTTCACATAGCAATAAAGTACAGCAGTAGTCCTTAATCTGAACTGCAAGCATTTAATTTGGGTCCTAATTACAACTTTAAGAATGGAGATATACTTCAGGAAAGAAAGCACTAGTGCAGTTCCAATTGATTACTGTATCTGCTATCTTTAGAGTACAGGGTGTATGAGAGTGCATAGTGGTTTAGAATCACTCTAGAATTGAAAAAGACCCAGAGACATTAACAAGAAATTAACAAGAATCTACATTCTAAGTTGTCAGAATCTACATTTCTGGCCTCACATGCTGGGCCTGCTGTTTTTGATGTCTCAAAATATAATTCTTTTACTGAAATATATGTTCCTCAGTCCTGTTTCAGGGCTTCTACCTGGAATGTTCCTCCCCCTAGTATCTGTAGGGCTGGCTCCTTCCTGTCATGGAGGTCTCAGCTCAGATGATCCCACCTTAGAGAGGGCTTCCCTGACCAACCAATCTGCAGCCCTTCCTAGTCACTTTTTTCCACATTGCCCTCTTTATGCCTGGAGGTAGATAAGTGTTTTACCATGTTTATTTATTTATTTATTATTATTTTTTGAGACAAAGTCTTGCTCTGTCACCCAGGCTGGAGTACAGTGGCACAATCTCGGCTCACTGCAACCTCTGCCTCACAGGATCAAGCAATTCTCCTGCCTCAGCCTTCTGAGTAGCTGGGATTACAGGCACACACCACCACACCCAGCTAACTTTTGTTATCTTCGGTAGAGACGGGGTTTCACCATGTTGGCCAGGCTGGTCTCACATTCCTGACCTCAAGTGATCTGCCCACCTCAGCCTCCCAGAGTGCTGGGATTACAGCCATGAGCCACCATGCCCAGTCTATTTATTTTTAATCACAATCCAAAATCATCATCTTTAGTTGTTTACTTCCTTTTAGTCTATGTCTCTCCACCTGGATATTATCTTCATGAGAGCAGGAACTTATCCATCTTATTTACCACTGTATGCCTTGTGCCTAAAACAGTGACTAGCAGAGTGGGCAGTCCAAACTAATAGCTGTTCACTGAGTAAGTTAGCTTAATATTGCATGATTTTCCTACATTTCCTAACATCCTGAATGACGTTAAAAATTACCAGCAATGGGTTCCAACATGGCCAAATAGGAACAGCTCCAGTCTACAGCTCCCAGCATGAGCGATGAAGAAGATGGGTAGATTCCTGCATTTCCAACTGAGGTACCTGGTTCATCTCACTAGGGCTTGTCGGACAGTGGGTGCAGCCCACAGAGCGTGAGCCAAAGCAGGGCGGGGCATCACCTCACCAGGGAAGCACAAGGGGTTGGGGAATTCCCCCATCCTAGCAAAGGGAAGCTGTGACAGACAGTACCTGGAAAATCGGGACACTCCCACCCTAATATTGCGCTTTTTCAATGGTCTTAGCAAACGGCACACCAGGAGATTATATCCCATGCCTGGCTTGGAGGGTCCCATGCCCACAGAGCCTCGCTCACTGCTAGCACAGCAGTCTGAGATTGAACTACAAGGTGACAGGGAGGCTGGGTGAGGGGCGTTCGCCAGTGCTGAGGCTTGAGTAGGTAAACAAAGTGGCCAGGAAGCTCGAACTGGGTGGAGCCCACCACAGCTAAAGGAGGCCTGCCTGCCTCTGTAGATTCCACCTCTCCGGGCAGGGCATAGCTGAACAAAAGGCAGCAGAAACTTCTGCAGACTTAAACGTCCCTGTCTGACAGCTTTAAAGAGAGTAGTGGTTCTCCCAGCATGCAGTTTGAGATGTGAGAACGGACAGACTGCTTCCTCAAGTGGGTCCCTGACCCCCAAGAAGCCTAACTGGGAGTCACCTACCAGCTGGGGCCGACTGACACCTCATACAGCCAGGTGCCCCTCTGAGACGAAGCTTCCAGAGGAAGGATCAGGCAGCAATATTTGCTGTTCTGCAATATTTGCTGTTCTGCAGCCTCCGCTGGTGACACCCAGGCAAACAGGGTCTGGAGTAGACCTCCAGCAAACTCCAACAGACCAATAGCTGAGGGTCCTGACTGTTAGAANCAAAGTGGCCAGGAAGCTCGAACTGGGTGGAGCCCACCACAGCTAAAGGAGGCCTGCCTGCCTCTGTAGATTCCACCTCTCCGGGCAGGGCATAGCTGAACAAAAGGCAGCAGAAACTTCTGCAGACTTAAACGTCCCTGTCTGACAGCTTTAAAGAGAGTAGTGGTTCTCCCAGCATGCAGTTTGAGATGTGAGAACGGACAGACTGCTTCCTCAAGTGGGTCCCTGACCCCCAAGAAGCCTAACTGGGAGTCACCTACCAGCTGGGGCCGACTGACACCTCATACAGCCAGGTGCCCCTCTGAGACGAAGCTTCCAGAGGAAGGATCAGGCAGCAATATTTGCTGTTCTGCAATATTTGCTGTTCTGCAGCCTCCGCTGGTGACACCCAGGCAAACAGGGTCTGGAGTAGACCTCCAGCAAACTCCAACAGACCAATAGCTGAGGGTCCTGACTGTTAGAAGGAAAACTAAAAAACAGAAAGGACACCCACACCAAAACCCCATCTGTATGTCACCATCATCAAAGACAAAAGGTAGATAAAACCACAAAGATGGTGAGAAACCAGAGCAGAAAAGCTGAAAATTCTGAAAATTAGAGCGCCTCTTCTCCTCCAAAGGAACGCAGCTCCTCTCCAGCAACAGAACAAAGCTGGATGGAGAATGACTTTGACGAGTTGAGAGAAGGCGGCTTCAGATGATCAGCAATAATGAACTTCTCCAAGCTAAAGAAGGATGTTCGAATCCATCGCGAAGAAGCTAAAAACCGTGAAAAAAGATTAGACGAATGGCTAACTAGAATAAACAGCACAGAGAAGACCTTAAATGACCTGATGGAGCTGAAACCATGGCACAAGAACTACATGACGCATGCACAAGCTTCAGTAGCTGATTCATTAAGTGGGAGAAAGGGTATCAGTGACTGAAGATCCAATGAATGAAATGAAGCAAGATGAGAAGTTTAGAGAAAAAAGAGTAAAAAGAAAAATGAACAAAGCCTCCATGAAATACGACACTATGTGAAAAGACCAAATCTACGTCTTGTGTACCTGAAAGTGACGGTGAGCATGGAACCAAATTGGAAAACACTCTTCAGGATATTATCCAGGAGAACTTCCCCAACCTAGCAAGGCAGGCCAACATTCAAATTCAGGAAATACAGAGAACGCCACAAAGACACTCCTCGAGAAGAACAACTGCAAGGCACATAATTGTCAGATTCACCAAAGTTGAAATGAAAGAAAAAATATTAAAGGCAGCCAGAGAGAAAGGTTGGGTTACCCACAAAGCAAAGCCCATCAGACTAACACCAGATCTCTTAGCAGAAACTCTACAAGCCAGAAGAAAGTGGGGACAAATATTCAACATTCTTT
>NW_016814366.1:1292486-1328124 GCF_001698545.2 Rhinopithecus bieti | reverse complement strand
GGAAACCTCATTCTAAACAAATTATCCCAAGGACAGAAAACCAAATACCACATGTTCTCACTCATAGGTGGAAATTGAAAAGTAAGAAACTTGGACACAGGGCGGGGAACATCACACACCGGGGCCTGTCATGGGGTGGGGGGAAGGGGGGAGGGATAGCATTAGGAGATATACCTAATGCAAATGATGCGTTAAAGGGTGCAGCACACCAACATGGCACATGTATGCGTATGTAACAAATCTGCATGTTGTGCACATGTACCCTAGAACTTAAAGCATAAAAAAAATTACCAGTAATTTTCAGATGCAATCTCAAAAACATAAGTTGAAAACAATTAACTTTCTGAGGAGTTGAAGCAGTTATTTTAAATGTACTATGAATTCTTTAGTTAGAAAAGTATTTCCTACATCAAATCTCTAGAGAAAACCAGTATTGATATCTCTATGTCTCTCTGTGTATCTATCACTATTTGTATCTATCACCATTTTTATCTATCAATCAATCAATCAATCATCTGTATCACCATTTGTAACTAAAGCAACCTGTCAGGCCAACTGGTTCCTGTCTTTGATTGACTTACAAACTCACAAAGTTTCCATTTAATATTCTTTTCATACATAAAACATTTTATCTAAAATAAATAGAAGAAGGTAGTGTGACATATGGGATTATATACCTGATAAATTCTTTCCACTTCAGTGGGACTTTCATTGTTGCAATTGGGGGTAAAAATTGGAATACAGAATAAGCTGTTCCCAAATTTCTACTGCTTTCTTCTGTAGAAATCTAAATTCAAGACAGGTCCAAATGCTCAAAATTGTGGTTAAAAGTTCAGTAGTGCAGAATTAGATTCAACAAAGGATAAAAGGAAAAGGTACCTAATAGTGTAATAAAATATTTGTAAAATAAGACCCTCTCACAACTACCCATCCCTGCCATGTCTATGGAAAAAACTAACCCCACTGGAGTGGCCCAAATGACTATGCCAAGGATGAGTAACCAAACCAATAGCAATCATAATAGATGGAACATACATGATTAAGAGATAAACAGCTTTGGAAAGGAGTTGGTGCAAGTTATGTCCAAGAAAAGAGCTTCAGACTGGATGATGGTAACCCAATCCTCTGAGATCCCTCTTCGTTGGGAAGCATCAATGCTAGGTGATCAAGGAGACAGCTGTATCCTGAATGATACTGAGCTGCTGTTCTAGTTACTGATGATATCTGCACTCCCATCTAGACCATGTCACATTTCCTTACATCCTTGCCCAAACCCACTATGAAAAATAATCTGGGCATGTGTCTTCCTTGCACTATAAAGTGTAAATTCATCCATCCACAGAATCTAAAATATAAATACTCTGACTACAAATGAAATAAGCGGAAATTATTTTCTCTGTAAGATGAAAGTGTGTCAAACAAGTCCCTGCAGACAAGAATGTCAAAAGTATAGCTGTCTTCAAATAATGATTAGGGGACATAAAAAAGAACTGTTATATGTAACTCCGTGGTACATTGGAAAGCAACCTCCATTCCTGTTGTCTGACTTTAAGTACCTATGTTACTGTATAAGCAGTGAACAGCTGTAATAATGGATAGGATTGGAGCACAAACCAGTACCTATCTGCAAAATGTATATAATAGTGTTTTGACAAGGCAAATCAGCAATTACAAAATATGTATTTCGTTCCACAATTGAGTTCAACCAACCAAAAATACACATATTCTGCATACCTACTATGCACCAGGCATAGAGTGAGATGTCAGAATGAATAAATCATAGATTTCACTCTCAAGGAACTTAGATGGAGACCAAAACAAGAGAAAAAAAGATTCTCTGAAACTCCAACGTGGTGAGTCCTACAAATGTGATACACACCCAACATTCTAAGTAGTACTGCAGGCAGTCTCCGCTTTTTCCGATAGTACATTCCTGGAATACACATCATAATGGAATTTGCCAAACATGCTATTTTCCTAGTGAGAGGAAATATGGTGCCACAGAAAGTGCACTAAATAAATAGCACCAAATAAATTGGTAAACAGTATGTTCAAAGAAACAAAGCTTCAACGATGGTATGTGTAACTAAACACAGTTAAGCATCCATCCTGTAAAAATATACAAACTTAACATGTTTCAAAAGTGTTTTCAAGATACAAAGAGGAATGCAACAGTTAGGAGAAGTATAACACATTGTGCAAAAACATTTTTAATAGTTGTATTACCTGTTCTCCTTCTAGAAAAATTTGAGGCAATGCTTTTCTTCTCAAAAAATTTCCCTGTGCTAGAAGGGGCATTTGAAGTCATCCCACTGACTCTGGAGCTGCCCTCAAAGTATTGAGTTGATTTTTAATAATCATTCACAGTGAAAAGCACTTTTTAAAAGTAAGGCCATAACCCATTTCGGACAGTGTGATAAAGAGACATAGGTTTTAGAATACAACTGGGTTTCAAATCCTGAATGTGACACTTAGTGTCATGTGATCTCGGGCATTTCCTAACCACTCTTGAGTTTCAATTTCCCCATGTGTAAACCAGAAATGACACCTACCTCACCACGGTTAGATTAGTAAATGTATGAGGAGTATCTTGTAAGTTGTAGGCATTCAATAAATGGTGTCTATTGCTAATATTATTGTCTTTATGTTTCTTCTGCCTCCTTTGTTTACCCGAGGTTAAAAGTTTAGTGCAGAATTAGATTCAATAAAGGACAAAAGGAAAAGGTACCTAATAGTATAATCAAATTTTTTTTAACTAAGATCCTCTCACAACTACCCAATGACAACCACTACTACATTTTGGAGTAATCCATCTAGACTTTTTTCCTCTCAATGAAAATGTTTCCTGTAGAATTACTAAAACTAGAATAAAAGTATGTCCTGAGTACGTACCACCAGACACCAGTCGAAAAGGCAGAGATAATGAAAGAAAGAACAGCAGTAAACCAAGAACATAAACTAAGTGAAACACTGGGATGCCCCACAGAAATAAAAACTCCAGCAAGTTGCAAAGCAGCATGAATGTACTTAGCGCCACTGAGCTTTACACTGAAAAAAATGGTTAGTTATACATTTTATGTCATGTATATTTTGCCACAAAATAAAACAAAAGCAAAACCCCTAGAAGTTAAGGCTTGGTCCATTTTGTATTCTTAGAACCTAGAATGTGCTAGCTCATTAGAGTCAATATTCTCTGAATAAAAGTAAACAAGTTAGTGACAGGATTGGTGTACCTTTTTCTAGTTTCCAACTCAGTCAACTGTGAAGATTAAGGGTAGTAAAAGATAACTTAAAATTGTTTACAAGAAATATACCTTGATGATTTACTACTGATATTGATGACATCAGCCTGGTTCTTGTATCTTTCCATGCTAGTGAACTCAGAGGCCCAAGGCTTTGTCCCAAACTAAGATCATAGGGTAAGGGCCTCACGAAGTGTTTGGGTTGAGTCTGCCTCATGGGTGAAATGTAAGTAGGGTCTCCTTAGAGTCAGCAGAGGTATATTAAGGCTGCCATGGCTGACTAGTTTAGAGTGATTTGTTTCATCAGCAAGACCTGCAGACTTCTGTACCAACATTTCATATCTACAGGCAAACTACAAAACCCCCACATCTAAAAATGTGCTTCAAAAATTCGTAACATGAAATTCTGATACACTTTTTGTTTTAGAATTTATTCACATCTTTATAAGACTGAGAAAGACTAATCCAGCGAACTATCACTTACTGATGTCTACTATAGAGCACTAGGGCAGGTTACTGGGATTCATGCGTGAAGAACTCAGGGTTAAAACAGGTTAGTGAATCAGCTTACGCCTACTTCCCTGGCTGTATTACTTCATGTACCCTAGACAAATGAAAATTTGTTTTTTTAATCTTTTAAAACTCACCTGTTGAGTTAGCACTGGAGTTGTGTGGAGGCCCAGAATTCTCTATGTTTGCAGATGCTGTAAAAATAAAGAAATATCCTGTTATGAAAGAACATATAACTAAGAATACTGGCAATATGTGGTTTTCTGCCTAGGGGGAGTGGGGGGAGTGGTGTCGAGGGTAGATTATTCCACAGGAAGTTCTACTTTTGCCCCTGTTGTTATGAAACATATCTTGAAGCTGTCACTAAAGGGGACTGTATTATCAGGTTTTTCAAGATAAACATCTAGCTTATGTAACAAACACTTACATAGTACTTACTATGTACCAGCCACTGAATGCAATAGCTTTGCCAAAATTCATTCACCCACACAACTGGGGACAGATGGACCAATTTCTGCCACTGACAGCTCTGCTGAGTGGAGTGGACCATTTCAGGAGAGGCCCTTTCTACTCGCAGGCATCTCTAGGTCTTGCACCACCCAACTAACACCCCTAATTTCATACAATGGAGGGATAAAATAGGATTTTCTTATTTAACTGCAAGCCTTCTCAGTAGAGTTTTAATTTTTAAATTACTACCTTTAGATTTGGAAAACATGTCAGAGATTTCTATGTCCCAATTAAGCAACTTTTCAGAGTGCTTTATTCGTTTTGAGTCTTTGTCTAATGAAGATTAAATATGTATACCACATAGGAAGAGAGCAAGTGTATTATTGTGTCCTTTTCACAAAGATGAACTCTCCCCCACTTGAAAAAAAAAATCCTCAAAGTACAAAGAAAAGCAGTAACTTTGAAGGATTTATCTTTACTTCTTGGGCAAATTTCTTCTTTGTGAGAATTTCTTCTTCTTGATGGGACTATCATCTATTTATCACAAAAGAATACAATGTAAGATTAACTTGAAAAAGATCAAGGTCAATAGACCATGTAGATGTATTTAGCAGCAGATAGCAAATAATTGCCAGCATTATTAGGTGCTTACCACAAGCCAGGGTTATGTGCATTAGCTCATCTAACCCTCTCAACAATTCTTAGACAGGAGTATTGTTTTGCAGACAAGAACTGAGGCCCAGGGAAGGCCATCCAGATAGAAAGTGGCAGAGACTGGAATTGGACCAGATTGTTTGATTCCTAAGCCTGCGGATATGAGTGCCAAAATGGAACTACTGATTTTTTACTCGAAACCTGGCCCCCACCTTCCCAATTGTTGCATTACCAGCTGCTCAACCCCAAAAGCAAGAGGTCATCCTTTGATTCTTCTCTCTTCCTCATCCCACCCTCCAATCCATCGGCAAGTGATTAGTCCCAAACCCCAACAGATCTAGAATGCACCCTTTTATCTCCATTGCCACTCACCATCATCTTTTGGCTGGGCTACCACAAACGCCTGTTTTTACTTCCCTGCTATTGTCACTCTTATGCGATGATTTCTTAATTTCTTGAATTAAGAAATTGAATACAGCCATTTTCAAGCCACCTCAATCCTTGCACTTTTCAGTTACAAGTCAAAAGAGTCCCTTCTTTCCACAAGGATTGTTCAAGGTGGGTTTCTGTCACTTGCCACTAAGAGTAATGACTAATAGCCTCCCCTCCCATCCTGTTAATGTTAATGTCATTCTTCAGAATACAATAAATCCTGTTCACTGATTTGCAAACGTGCTCATAGTCTCCCTCCTCCAACTGATATTTATAAAGCTATGCAGCAGACTGTTAAGAATATTTTAAAAGCAGAATTTCAATAATGTTTTTATCTTCTCCCACAATATTCTAGGCAATGGTAGTACTGTGGAATACAAGCATTATCTACTTCAAAGAGCCATCATCAACTAACATGGCTTAGTGGTGAAATGGTTAATTGAAAATTTGGATTCTGATCTGAAACCAAACATGTATTGTTTCACTTGCCAAAAATTAGCTTACTTATCTATAAAATGGGGACAATACTGTGAGGATCCAATGGGATGATTTACGGACCTAAATTAGTATAGCGTGGGATGCAAAGAAAATGTATCCAGTAAAAATCAGCCATATGAGTTTTAGTATGATTGCTAAAAATCACTATACTCCATAATGACATTGTATACAGATTACACTATATATGAAGACTTGGATTAACAGTTACTAGCTTTTTTGAGAAATCTTCTATTGTTACCTTTTAGTCTAGTTGCAAGGTGACATCATAGTCTGTAGAAACAGATTCTACCTCTGGCTGGTTACACTAGTTTATGAATTCAGCGCTCTTCTACTACAGAGCATTTTAACTTTTCCAAATGGTACTAACCTCTAGTAAGACATTAAGTAATAAACAGAACAAACAGTGAGTGTTAAAATAGGGCAAAAAAAAAAAAAAAAATCTGTGTTATGAGGGCAAAAGAAAGAAAAGCATGGTCACTCACAATTTCTCTAACCGGTAATTCATTGGAGAAACAGTAAGGTTTATCTTCACAAACACAGCAACAAATTTTTAAAAATGGAGACCTCACCTCATGAAATAATTGGTATAAAATTAGGACCAAGATGTGATTTTACCACTTTTTTCTTAAATGATCTCAAAATTAGGTCTGCGAAGCCAGTTTGTCACATGCACAATTAAGCAAACAAAAAAACTTCAGCAAAACGAAGAAAATTGTTAATTCACCCAGATCATTCCAGAAAAGCAAGTGTTGTGCTTGAACCTTCCAGATTTACAAATTGCCTTCTTTTTCTCTTGCTGGATAAAACGAACCTAAGGCTAAATATACAGTGGATGGACAGAATTCAAAACCATGAAAACCTTGGTTCACTCAAAGTTAACTTATCCTAGTTTACTGACCATTACGTAGGGACCTGACTTCTGTAACAGTTGACCAAGTAGAACAGTATTTACACAGCAAATCCCAACTTCCTGGTTTCATTCAAAAAGGGCTGTTTAAAGTCTCCAAAGGGCCAAGGGCCTAAAAGGAAACAAATTCCGCCCTACACAGAAAAGCAAAGTCAACATGATCCTGTTACGACCTTACTAGCGACGACGCGGGCCACCGGCGACCGTGCAGCTGTGCCCTTAACGCTGCGCAGCTGCTGCGCGCCGCGGCCGGGTGTTTATGGCACACGGGGTGGAGAGCGCCCCGCCAAGGGGGCAGCCGCCTCAACTGCAGCGAGGGCGGGGCGCGCTCCCCAAAGGCTCCCAGCTAGCTCCAAGAGATCCGAAGTCTAACTTCGAGCGTCAGGGGGACCTTAAGACTGTAAGTCATCTGGAGAATGCTGCATAATATTAGACGATGAAATGCCGGGGAAACGCTTGAAAAGCTCCCCAACTAACTGGGAGACGTTTCCGCGGGCCTCGGTAGACATATTTTTCAACTCAGCTAATCTTGTTTACAAACGGAAGCCTTAGATAAACTCTAACCTCGACAAACATTAACTTCAGGGAAAGGCTGTAAAAACCAACTTGCGGTAAACTCAACAGGTTATGCGCACCCGTCCCGGCCTGAGACCGCCGCTTCCAAAAAGCGAGAGGCAATTTCCTCAGCAGGCGGCCCCGGGGCCAGCCGGTGACTGGTCCAAGCCTCAGTTTCCCCCCACACTGCCCGGTCACCTCCGGGTCCGCCCCGAGCGTTCGACCAGAGACACGCGGAACTTTCTGTACCAGAGTCCAACTTGGGAACCCAAGCCTCGGCAGCGCGCTGCGTCCCACGAACGGGGCTGGCGATCCCCGCGGCCACTTACCCGCCGTGGGTGCGCTTTCATGGGCGGCCCCCAGCAGCGCTAGCACCTGCAGCGTTCCCAGGAGCAGCGCGGCCCAGGCACCTCGCGCGCCGAGTCCCATTGTTCCGAGGGCAGGATGCGGCGGCCTCGTGGGTTCCCAGCCGAGGTGGCGGCGGCGAGAGCGGCTCCCCTGCGCAGCCGGCGCCGGCTCCGCTTCCCCTTCGGCCGCTCACGTCTCCCCCTCCTGCCACTTGCCCCCCGAATGACCAAATAGGGCGCAGGAGCGGGACCTGGAGGGGCGTCGCGTGCGCAGTGGGGCGGCTGGGCCGGGCTGGGTGGCGCGGGGGCGGGCTCCGGGTTCTGGGCGTGGCGACTCGACTCCCGGCCTCCCTCGCAGGCCCGCGCCTGGGAACCCCAGAAGCCGCGAGCCGTTTCCTTTCTCTTCGGAAATGGCAGTTTTGTTGTCCTGGATGAAGGCAAGCGCCGCTGCCTCTCCGAATGCGGAGCACGCCGGCCTCGCGGTGCCCGGAAGGAAGTCTTTGAAGAGTAGTTTTGCGGGCAGGGAGGAAACAGGGGTGCGTGCGACTCAGAGTGAGAGGGAGGAGTTGCAGGGCAAGGGCGGGAGTAGGGGGAGGTTCTGGAGAGGAACTTGAGGGGATGGGATTTACTCTAAGGAGTCCTGGGCGGTTGGAGCTTTCCCCTCGCGTGACCGAGCCTTAGGGGGAAGTGCAGAAAAACAGCTCGACAGATTTGTTGCTTAAATTCAAACGTAAAACACCTACGATCTCCTTATCCCAGGTGTACCTCATCTTCTCCACCGGTTCCCTGTATCTCTGAATAAGACACGAGATTAGTGGAGTGGGCAGGTGGGGACGCGCGCAGGAGTTGGTAGCAACTCTCACTGAAATACAGTAGAGTCATGGAAAGTGGGGGTATGCATTCATCCAACCAGCTTCTTCTTGGGCCCTGCTGTCCCACTTCGGATGAAATGGCCAGTTTTCAACAGTTTTTGGCTGAGTTCCTCTTAAATCCTTGGTGCCAATGCTAATCACTTGTCGTGACTTGAAGTGCTTGTAAAGTCTGCGTTTTCATTGTGCTCAGAACTCTGAAGTGACAGGTAGCGAGCGACCTGTGGCTGATGCATGAGAATAACAAAGGCTGAGTCCTGGCTTGGGTGGGAACCCTCAGCTGAAGTAGAAGACTGAAGGATCCAGGGAACCTAAAATCACAGGGAATTCCCACCTGCAGAGGTCTTAATGTTGCAGATCTTTGGCACCTGAGCCAGATTTCATCTCATAAAGGCCACATTGCAGTTAGGTTCTCAAAACTTATGAGAAGTAGAACTTTCTCGTGTCAGGCAAATCCATCATTACCTAGGTCTGACTGGTCGTAGAGATTAACTGAGACAATCTGTCCTAAATTTACAGACTTCCATCTGTGAATTCAATCAGCAAACCTGCAAATGTTTCCCCAGCATCTATCATGGACAAAAAGCAAGCACTGCACATTTCGGTTTTGGTTACTGTATTTAACTGAGGAATCTGGTTTAGGAATAAACCGTTCTGGTGACTACCCCATTATCCAAGCATTTCACAATCTAGGCCCAACCTGTCTTTCCAGCCTTGGTTTTGTTGCCCATGGAGAAGGGTGCTTTCTGGTTCCTGGCATTTGCATACATTGTTCTTTCCTTCTGGAATGCTTTCCTCTATTCTCTTCACCAACCCACACCTAATACTTGCTTTAAGGCTCAGTGTACTTATAGCCTGGGAATCTGGGGTGGAATCAGAGGTCTGGATGATTATATCCCCACCACATTCAAGTGTTGAAACCTAATCCTCAAGGTGATGATAATAATATGTGGGACGTGGGCGGGCGTAGTGGCTTGCACCTGTAATCCCAGCACTTTGGGAAGCTGAGAAGGGTAGATCGTTTGAGGTGAGGAGTTGAAGACCAGCTTGACCAACATGGTGAAACCCCGCCCCTACTAAAAATACAAAAGATTAGCTGGGCCTGGTGGCCCATGCCTGTAATCCCAGCTACTTGGGAGGCTGAGGCACGAGAATCGCTTGAACCCAGGAGGTGGAGGTTGCAGTAAGCCGAGATCACGCCGCTGCGCTCCAGCCTGGGAGACAGAGTGAAACTTGTCTCAAGAAAAAAAAAAAAAAAAGAAGATATGAGGCTTTTGGGAGGTGATTTGGTTGCTAATGAATGGGATTAAGGCCCTTATAAAGGAGGCCAGAGGGAACTTGTTTCACCCTTCTGCCCTGTGAGGGCACAGCAGGAAGATGCCATCTATGAGGCAGAGGGCCCTCACCAGACACCAAATCTACTGATGCCTTGCTCTCTCAACTTCCCAGCCTCCAGAACTGGGGCAAATAGATTTCTATTGTTTATAAATTTGTTTATAAAGTATCCCATTTAAGGTATTTGTGTTATAGCAGCAGAAACGGACTAACACAGTGTGGAAAACAACATATTTACTTGGACAGTTTTTCCTGGAGACTGACCTGTTGGAGACACCTTCAGATCTCTGCTATCTGATTGCCACACCACAGTGAGTGGGTGTGCCCAGCTTTGCTTTGATACTGACAGCTCAGTACTGTGGGTTGCCCATGTTTTTTCTAGTCTGAGGAGAGGGGAAGAGCAAGGAACTGTGTGGCCTTCCTGCTCTCTTGGAAACTCTATTGGGAGGACTAGCCTCCCAAGCAAGTTGTAGCCCCAGTTGTGCCTCAGGTTCAGCCCCCATCACTGTACCAACATTTTACTTTGGTGATGTGAAAAGTTAAAAGAACAGCATGGGCAGCCCTTGGCCATTTAGGTCTCTCCTCCTTTCCATCCTCATGTCTGGATCCCTCTCTGTAACCTCACCAGACCACTCGAAGTTTTCCACATATACTGGGGCCTTCCATGCCGCTGTGTTCTTGCTCCTGTTCTTCCCTTTGCCCAAGATGCCCTCTAACCTTTTCTTTTGGGTAGTTTCTACTCATCTCTCAAGATTGCCTTCATATCCCATCTCCCCAACCATCTGGGCAGATTTTAGTGCTTGGATCCCTCTGCTTATACATTGATCAGCTGGGTCTCTACCCTTGTTCTCTGTAAAATATTCTCCACATAGCAACCAGTGTGATTCTTTTAAAATATGTCAGATGATGCCATTCCCTTGCCACTTAACAGAGTCCAAAACCATGGCCTGCAAGGACTACATGACATAGTCTATGGCTGCCCTTTCCATCTCTTTTTCTACCCTCTCCTTCACTTCTCAGCTCCAGCCTCTTCGCAGCACTTTAGAAATGTCAAGTCAGTTTCCATCCCAGAGACTCTGGACTTGCTGCTTCCTCACATCCTTCAAGACTGCTCATCTGAGGAAAGTCCTTCTTGAATACCTTAGTTTACAACTCTGTTTCTCTTTGTGGCATCTAGTGCTGTCCGTCATTATGTTCGTTTGTGTGTTTATTGTTTGTCTTTCCTACAAAAGTACAAGTTCCATGAGAATAAAAAAGTGAATGTATATTTAGGCCTAGTGCCTATTGCATATTGCTACTGGATTCGTGTCATACGAATCACTTCCTTTTTTTTGTGAGACAGAATCTTGCTCTGTCGCCGAGGATGGAGTGTGGGGGCATGATGTCAGCTCACTGCAACCTCTGCCTCCCAAGTTCATGCGATTCTCATGCCTCAGCCTCCTGAGTAGCTAGGACTACAGGCATGTGCCACCATGCCTTGCTAACTTTTGTATTTTTAGTAGAGATGGGGTTTCCCCATGTTGGCCAGGCTGTCTTTGAACTCCTGACCAGAAGTGATCTGCCTGCCTTGGCCTCTCAAAGTGTTGGGATTACAAGCATGAGCGACTGCACCCAGCCTACTTTCTTTTATTTAGAGCTCAAATTCCCAGCCTCTATTACAACTGGGCTTAAGAATATAACCTAGGCTTTGCCAGTCAGGCTTATCCATATCAAACTTAAATTCAGGTATGAGCAACCGGAGGAAAGTGGCTCGTTACGGAGCTCCTTTCCTTGCTGGTATGAATAGCCGTAATAGCCAGGCGGCTGGCTTTGTTGGCAGCACTAGCAGTGACATTAGTTTCTCAGTGGTTGCAACATTGAGTTTCTGATGTTAATAGTGGTATTGACAGAGAGCTGCAATGGTGATAGTTTTCTCGCTGGGCTAGTTCTGCAGTGCTTTTGTGCATCATTCCTAGAGGCATGGGCCCAGTCCTGAATCTCTGCACCTTCCAACACACCTGAGAGCTACCCAGTATCTTTAATGTAATCCTTTTCTGTTATATTGGCAAGAGTCAGCAGCTTTTCTTTCGTACAGCTAAGGATCCTGACTCCGTATGATTGTGCGTCTTTTTCCCCACCGTGGGCTACAGTCTCCGCTAGATGATTTGCCAACTATTTATTGAGTGAGTGCTTACTACATGATGGACAATGTCCTGGCCAGAGCTAACAGTGTAGTGGCAGGGCAGATACATACACGATTACACTAGAGTGTAATCAATGCTATGAAGTGATCATGGAAAGGCACACATTGGAGGCACAGTCTATGTGTTCATCTTTGTATTTGAGGCTCTAGTGCACTTCCATCATATAGAAGCATTCGTTTTATATTTGTGGAATGAATTTTGGGTGGAGACAAATAGAGCAGCAAATTGCTGGCATCCTTCTCCATCAATAACATTCTCTTTGCATCCAACCTATATTTCCTGTATGTCTGAGTCTTTAACTTAGGGTCACCTGAGGGCAGACCAGGAGTTGGAACTATCATTCATTCACTTAGTCAGTGTACAAACATTTATTGAATACATGACATGTACAAGGCACTATGCTAGGTGCTTAGAAGCAATAGAGAATAACACAGGTCTGTCTGCCTCACAAAATGATAGACACCAGTGAGTCCTTTACAAGTTAGTTGGTTTCTACCCATAGATACAGAAAATATTATAGAATGGTGGTTACCAAAGGCTGGGGAGAGAAGAATGGGGAGTTTTGTTTAATGGGTACAGAGTTTTAATTTAATTTTGCAAGACAAAAAGAGTTATGAAGGTGGATGGGGGGTGATGGTTACACACAGTTTGAATGTACATAATACTACTGAGCTGTACACGTAAAAATGGCTAAGATGATACATTTTATGTATCTATAACCCCAATTGAGAAGAATTACACCCCACCCCAAAATAGAACAATACATTTAAAATGTTGTTAAGGAAAAAAATGTGAGTTGGTTTCTAAAAATGAATGGTAACGGCTGCTTCTGTTATGATTGTAAAAAGATATAGAGATTTCATGTTTTCTCAGTGAGATTTACTTATATCCGACAGTAAATTTTAATTCATTTTTAAAAAGAAGCAGGTGATAGAGGATGGCTCATCTGGCTTAATGTGCACAGATAATTATCTTCTAGCTATGTATGAATTAGTCTGTTAATAAATCAATATTTGCATAAGGAAAGAACCAGAATCTGCCTGGCTTTGAAACTGAAGTAGTTGCAAATAAGGCAAGGCACTGGTGAGATTTAACAAAAGAGAGTAAATTGGCCTGTGTCCATTTCCCTGTTTCTGCCAATTTCCTGTCAACTTCCATTTTAGCAGATTGACAACATATTATAAACTGTGATTAAGTCTTCACAATGAAAGCTCATTTACTGGGTATCTTCCCCATTCCTGTACCTCTGCTTCCTTTCCCTTGTATTCTAGAGCCCCTATTTTTCTTGCACTTTCTTCTTCCCTTACCTTTAGGTTTTGCCTTCTTGTTTCCTCCTTTACAGTAGAAACTGCAAACCGAGTGTGAATCTGTGTAATTAATCAAAAAGAATTTATTGAGTATTTTGTGTTCAACACTTAATAGGATTCTTAGATTCAGATGAGCAAAAGTAAAAATAAAACAAGTAAAAGCAAAGATAAAACAAACAGGGCAGGCATGGTAGCTGACGCCTATAATCCCAGCACTTTGGGATTCTGAGTCAAGAGGATTGCTTGAGCCCAGGAGTTTAAGAGCAGCCTGGGCAACATAGTGAGATCTCATCTCTACAAAAAATAAAAAATTAGCCGGACATGGTGGCATGTGCCTGTGGTCCCAGCTACTCAGGAGGCTGAGGTGGGAGGATCACTTGAGCCTGGGAGGTCAAGGCTGTAGTGAGCAGTATCGCGCCACTGTACTCCAGCCTGAGTGTTGATGATATTCTGTCTCAAAAAGCAAGCAAACAAACAAAACAAAAAATAAGCAGAGAACAATGAACTGTGATGCAATTGGATTTTCCTCTTGAAACGAGATCAGAAAAAGAAAGAGTTCTGTGGGGAAGTTCTGTGTGAAGTTTGTAAGGATGACTTCTCAGAAAGGGAGTGGGGGAGCTGTGTCTGAATCTGAAGGATTTGGCCAGATGAGAGGTGGTGATGTGAGTTTTCAGTGTCAATTCTAAGCAGGATTATGTTGTGTCTGAGGACAGTAGGAAGAGGAGAGATGTGAGTTCGGAGGTTTTGTAGGGGGCATGTAGGGAAACCTCATGGCCTTTTCCAGTGTTAATTAAATCCCACGTTATTTATTAGCTCCTACTTTGACTTTTTCTTGTTTCTTCTCTGTAGGAGGCTATAGGAACTCAGCGTGTTTTGTTTCTCTGTTTAAAGCCACTACTCTCCACCCCAATCCTTTGGTGTTCTTATTTCTTCAAGTCTACATATGGAGTGAGTTGCAAGTCTCCAGGCCATTCCTCTTTGCTGCCTCTGAACATAACCACTTTCCATAGCAAAAGTTTCATTGCTAATCATGACAGAGAAATTGACAGAAGATCAAATTGCTGTTGTGGAGAAGGTTAAAAAAAGATGAAAGTTGTTAAGAGTCTTAACCCATGCTCAATATTTTCTATTGTTCATCTAAAAAATTGAAGGAGTAGGGCTTACAAGTCCATTCATTCAACAAAAATTGAGCAGTTGAACACACAAATACACACACATATACACCCACAGGAAACAACTAGAAATAAGTGTGGTGCAGAGAAAACACACCGATTGGTGCAGAGAAAACACACCGATATGATGAACAACTGGATGGCAACTTCAGAATAAGCAGTCGGAAGTCCTCTGCAGTAGGTAAACAGTTAAACTGAGTCTTTACAAGGAGCCATGTGAAAACCAGGGGGAAGTACATTTCAACCAGCATGGTGTGTTGGGGGAATAGAAAGAAAGCCAGTGTTCCTGAAGCTCAGTGAATAAGAACCGAGAGGTACAAGGGGAGATCTGAGCCTTTTCAGATGAGGAATTTAGATTTTATTTGAAATCTGATGTATGGAAGGAACAGGAACAACAAACAAAATGTGATGAGAAGCCATCTGAGAGTTGGCAAGTCACCTTATGCTTTATATATTTTTAAAAACATCACACCAGCTTCTATGGAGGAACAAGAGTAGAAACAGACTAGTTACGAGGCTATTGTTGGGGGCTTGAACTAGGGGAGAAGTGGTGAAAATGGAATAAGTGAATGGATTTAGGATGTGGATTGAGAGTAGAGTCAATTGGATATGATGGCTGAGGGAAAGAGAAATTAAGCCTCTTAGGTTTGTGGCTTAAGCAACTGGGTGAGTGGTAGTTTCACATCCCATATCCTGGAATACCAACACACACTTTTTGATTTCTGTCCTACTGTCCTCCTGTCATTTCTGAATCTCTTATAGCAGCCTTCATCAGGAATGCGTACAGAGTTAGCCAAATTGAATACAATATTTCAGGGATCATCTGTTGGTATCTACATGGGTCAAGAGGGAAGTAAGCACTATTGGATGCTCCCTAAGTTCACTCTCACCCAGGAATACTGCATTTTAAGTATTACTTGTGTTAGCAGTGGTGAATCAATATGGGTCTGCAGCAGCCTCAACTCTTGCCTCCTCAGAAGAAAGAATTTGACCAAGGGACATAAGACAGAGTAAGAGAATGAGGCAAGTTTTGGAGCAGGAGTGTAAGTTTATTCAAAAGCTTTAGAGCAGGGATGAAAGAGAATAAAGTACACTTGGAAGAGGGCCAACCGGGCACCTTGAGAGATCAAGTGTACTCTTTGACCATTGATTTGGAGTTTTATATGTTGGCATTCTTTTGGGGTCTGCATTACTTCTCCCTTTATTCTTCCCTTGTGGGGGTTGTCTGCCTGTGCGGTGGCCTACTGGCATTTGGGAGGGGCCACATGTGCACTGTGTTTACTGGAGTTATATGCACGCTCACTTGTGGTGTTTTTCCCTTACCAGTCTAGCGGTCACATACCAGGTATACTTTGCCATTTTGCCTTTTTTTTTTTTTTTTTAAGGCGGAATCTCGCTCTGTTGCCCAGGCTGGAGTGCAGTGGCTCAATCTCGGCTCACTGCAAACTCCACCTCCCAGGTTCAAGCAGTTCTCCTGCCTCAGTCTCCGGAGTAGCTGGGACTGTAGGCCCGCCACCATGCCCGCTTAATTAATTTTATTTTAATTAAATAAAAAACAAATTTTTGTATTTTTAGTAGAGACCGGGTTTCACCATGTTGGCCAGGCTAGTCTTGATCTCTTGACCTTATGATCTGCCCACCTCAGCCTCCCAAAGTGCTGGGATTACAGGTGTGAGCCACCGCACCTGGCCTAAAACCTCTTATTTCTATGAGAGGCAAAAGGATGTACTGTGTGATGTCTCATTACACCCATCATTATACCTATGAGAGACCTCAGCAAAATCCCAGAGGTAAGTGTTGACAATTTCAAAGGTCAGAAGGCCCATGTCCTTGCATGTAAAATCAAAAGGTCAGAACTATTATGTTGTCAGGGTGACACTCTAAAGAGGGGAGATGGGTAGGCAGTGTTCTCCCTCCTCAAAGAAAATTTTATCATTTTACCCTTGTAATTGCCACATATTTCTTCCAGAGACCTTTCATGTAGCCCACCCCCAATAAGTAAATATATTAGAATTTCACTGCGTAAGGAGAATAAAAGAAAGGACATTAGATGATAAGCATTTGTGATCTTCTCCTCTCTTCTCCCTTCAGCCCTGACTCCCATGTCTCCTGCTGAGAGGCTGAGCTTGCCAACTCCACTTCTGACTGCTCATGGAGCAGAATCGTGACCGAGGAGAGCAGGGCTGAGTGAAGAAATAAGCGTGAGTGCCAAGATGATGCCAAGGGCTGTGATTTCCTGGCAGGAAGGAAGAAGGAATAGAAGCCAAGGAAGGGGAAGAAAAAGCAAAATCAAGAATCATAAGGGATCAAGTTCAGAGAAAATTTTGGTAGGGATTTTGAGACTGGGGCTTTAAGTCAGCCAAGAACATACTGAAGTAAGAGGAATGAAGGGAAAAAAGAAAAGGGGAAAGAAAAGAATAATGGGGCCAAGGAGGATTTAAGACTACCATTATGGGTTACAAGTTGAATTCTGTTTAATATTCTTCAAGCAATGAAAGTAAAGATTCAAATAACTAAATAACTTTTAAATTACCTTTGATTTCTTTTTTCTTTTTTTTTTTTGAGGCAGAGTTTCACTCTTGTTGCCCAGGCTAGAGTGCAATGGCGTGATCTCGGGTCACCGCAACCTCCGCCTCCCAGGTTCAAGCGATTCTCCTGCCTCAGCCTCCCGAGTAGCTGGGACTACAGGCATGCGCCACCACGCCCAGCTAATTTTGTATTTTTAGTAGAGACGGAATTTCTCCATGTTGGTCAGGCTGGTCTTGAACTCCCAACCTCAGGTGTTCCGCCCGCCTCAGCCTCCCAAAGTGCTGGGATTATAGGCATGAACCACCGCACCCAGCCACCTTTGATTTCTAAACCAAGTTTCTTGGAATGTGAAAGTCGCCAAGACTGGGCCCTGCAGGGCCTGGATTGGGCTACTACTGCCTATGGAGATTCTGAGGGGTGTTAACCTTAATGATGGCATGAAATCAGTAAAAATCATCCAGAAGCTTTTTTCTGAGCTTCTGTTGTATGTGCAGCGTTGTATGAGGCATGGAAGAAAAAACAAAATAGTATAATGTGTGGCCATGCCCCTGCAGGTGTTATATTTAGGTAAATGACAGTTCCACGTGGACAGGTAAGAGCACTCTCCCAAAAACTGTCACCAGACTGTGGGGCTGTAAGTTGGTAGGAAGAAGTACTAACTAAATGTAGTACTAGCTAAATATAGAACTTAATATGTATTTTCCTTATTTGATTTTAAACTTCACCCCAAAGTGTAATAATTGCCTTAAGCTTTAAGATTTTATAATTCTGATAATATATACCAAACAAAAATACCATTCCTAGAAAAAAATAAGTCTGGAAAAAAAGGTAAAGATTAATATATTTCTGGTTGACCGTTCTCTGAGTGATCTTTTTTTTTCTACTTTTCTGAGTTTTCAGTTTTCTGAAATAACTATGTATTGCCTTTCAAGGAATTTTTTGAAGCTGTTATTTTAGAATTATAGTTCTAATAATGATAAAAGACATTTTATGACTATCCTACAATTAGGTACCAGGCTAAAAACAAATATGATCTAATCTACTTTTAGAACCTAGGCCTGAGGAAGAAAAGGGTAAAAGAAAACCACATTCCGTGGTGGAGAAAAGAGTCTAGAACTTACTCAAATTCTTTCTTCTAAAGATATCAAGGGATCTATTTGTAACGACCCAGTCTTTGCGTAGACATTCCAGCCATTTGCCTGATCATCTGGTTTAAATCTTAATCGATTTAACCTTGGAAAGAGGGCTGTGTCTACACTGAGAGTCAAGATATCTGGTTTCTGACGTCAGCTGTGCATTGCAGCTGACTTCCTGTGTCTGTGGTTGAGCTGTCGCACTGGCATTGCCCATGGGTTCTTCATCTTAAAAATGAGCATTTTACATTCATTAATGATGGGAATGTAAAATGTACAGTCACTATGAAAACAGTTTGGTGGTTCTTCAAAAAGTTAAATATAGAATTACCCAGTATACATTACCCAGTAATACTCAGTGTACCTAGTATACGCTACCCAGTAATTCTACTCGTAGGTACAGAATCAAAAGCAGGGATTCAAACACATACTTGTACACAAATGTTTTAAGCGTGACCCACAATCTCCAAAAGGTGAAAACAACTCAATTGTCCATCAGAAGATGAATGGATAAAGAAAATGGGGGTCAGGCGCGGTGGCTCACGCCTGTAATCCCAGCACTTTGGGAGGCTGAAGCGGGTGGATCATGAGGTCAGGAGATCGAGACTATCCTAACACAGTGAAACGCCATCTCAACTAAAAATATTAGTTGGGCGTGGTGGTGGGCGCCTGTAGTCCCAGCTACTTGGGAAGCTGAGGCAGGAGAATAGTGTGAACCCAGGATGTGGAGCTTGCAGTGAGCCAAGATCCTGCCACTGCACTCCAGCCTGGGCAACAGAGCAAGACTCTGTCTCAAAAACAAAAACAAACAAAAAAAAGAAAACGTGGTATTGTGGTATTCACGTATAATGGAATGTTAATGAGCCATGAAAAAATGGTGTTCTGATACATGCTACAACATGGATGAACCTCGAAAACATTATGCTAAGTGAAATAAGCCAGGCACAAAAGGAAATACATTGAATCATTCTATTTATGTTAGGTGCCTAGAATAAGCAAAGTCATAGAAACAAAGTAGATTAGAAGTTGTCTGGGACTGGGGGAGGCAATAATTAAAGTTACTGTTTAATGGGTACAGAGCTTCTGTTGAGGGTGACGAAAAATTTTTGGAAATAGCTAGTGGTGGTTGCACAACATTGCATATGTAATTAATACCACTAAATCGTGTACTTAAAATTGGTTAATATGGCAAATTTTATGTTATATATTTCACTACAATAAAAAATGAGATACTTAACAAGATATTTCTGAAATATCTTTGAACTCATATATATATATATAAAATTATTGGTAGACACGGGGTTTTGCCATGTTACCCAGTCTGATCTTGAACTCCTGAGCTCAGGCAATCCACCTGCCTTTGAATTCTAATATTCTGTAATACCACAGGCAAAGGGCTAGTGTTAGAAGAGGGAATTGATCTGAGTCTTGAAGGATATGTTAAAATAGGGGTTTGCAATCCCTGGGCCGCAGACCATTACCTGTTCATGGCCGGTCAGGAACCGGGCGGCACAGCAGGAGGTGGCAGTGGGTGAGCCAGTACCGCCTGAGCTCTGCCTCCTGTCATATCAGCTGCAGCATTAGATTCTCATAGGAGCACGAACCCTATTGTGAACTGCACAAATGAGGGATCTAGGTTGTGCACTCCTTATGAGCGTCTAATGCCTGCTTCGAGGTGGAACATTTCATCCTGAAACTATCCCCCACCTCTTCATGGAAAAATTGTCTTCCACAAAACTGGTCCCTGGTGCCAAAAAGATTGGGGACTGTTGCGTTAGAATTTGTCCACTAGAATGCTTCAAAGATAGGAAAGCCCAAAAATGGCAAACAGGAGGCTGCAGGCCAAATCCAGCCAGGAGATAAGTTTTGTTTGGCTTTCACAGTGTTTATCAACACAGTATTTAGGATTTAAAAAAATCGGTTGCTAAAATTTAAAACACGAGAGTATCAATATAAAAATTCTGATTCCTGGTTTCTCTGGAAACACTGAATGATCTGGTAATACCAGACCCATCTTCTCAATAGGAGTTATGAAATGGCTGCTCCCTTTAGGCAGTGTTTGAACTCTCTGTACTGTCTGTATTGTTTTATTTCCAGCTGGCTTCTTAATTTCTGATACTTGCATTTGAATTTCTGATCCCTAACATGAAACAATAATCAGGTAAATTGTTTCTGAGGGCCCTGTCCCTGGGTTGTCAATTTATATAAAGTA
Source organism: Rhinopithecus bieti (assembly GCF_001698545.2). Taxonomy (NCBI): domain Eukaryota; kingdom Metazoa; phylum Chordata; class Mammalia; order Primates; family Cercopithecidae; genus Rhinopithecus; species Rhinopithecus bieti. Next base: position 1,307,789 of record NW_016814366.1, on the reverse strand, counting down.
TTAAATATTTTGTTTTCTTGGCCGGGCGCAGTGGCTCAAGCCTGTAATCCCAGCACTTTGGGAGGCCGAGATGGGCGGATCACGAGGTCAGGAGATCGAGACCATCCTGGCTAACATGGTGAAACCCCGTCTCTACTAAAAAATACAAAAAACTAGCCGAGCGAAGTGGCGGGCACCTGTAGTCCCAGCTACTCGGGAGGCTGAGGCAGGAGAATGGCATAAACCTGGGAGGCGGAGCTTGCAGTGAGCTGAGATCCGGCCACTGCACTCCAGCCTGGGCGACAGAGCAAGACTGTCTCAAAAAAAAAAAAAAAAAAATTGTTTTCTTTTAGTTTCTTTCTTGCCTCATCTACAATATGGAAACAACTCTTCTAGGCTACCACATAGGGCTTCAGATTTCTGTAACTGACACAAATATGTGTATATAATTTTGCAAGCATAGAGTTATAAAGAAGACTTAGACTATTCATGCATGCAGTTCTTGAAGTTAGGTCACTGTTTTCTAGAATAGTTAAAACATTTTGTAACTACTTTTATGACCACACATTTTATTGGTTTTATTTTTCATTTCAAAGAAAGTCAAAAGTATTACTTTAGTGTTGAACAAAACTTAATGCACAGAAGTACCCAAAATAAAAAGAAAAAATCCTTCCTGTTTTACTTCCCTAGGGGTAACCACAGTTAGCACTTGAGTGTTTTTCTTTCCATACCTTTGTTTCCATTTGTGTCTTTGTTTTAGTTTTAGGTTTTGCACCTACAATTACATAGATATTTGAATATGTATTTATATGAACATAGAAACGTAGAACATACGGGTTTTTCCCAAAAATAGGTGCTTGGCAACTTGCTTTTAAAAAATTTGACAATATATCATTATCATTTTTCCATATGTATACACAAATGTATATGCTTCCTTGTGATGGCTACATAGTATTCAGAGCATGGATGTAATTTATTTTAGCACCTCACTTTTGACAGATATTTCAGTTATTTCTGATTTTTACTAATATAAATGTAATGACACTGTTTTTGGCAATGTGATGGGCAAATGATGGTGTCTCATTTTGTTTAATTTGAATTTCCCTTCTTAATCACTGAGATGGAACATCTTTGCCTATGTTTTTTAGCCATTTTTATTTCCTCTCCTGGGAATTGTTTATATCCTGAGTTGCTTACTGAGCTGTGGACATGAAAATAATGTAACCAGAACATACATATATGTAGTTATATACTAAGGGATGTTTCAAAACCTCACTCCTGTCTTGGAGTGTGCGTTCTTGTTCCTTCCTAGCATGTCAGCTTCCTCTTTTTATGTCTTGTGGATCACCAGATTAGCAACATTTGTTCTTTGTTCAGAACAACTAGCTAGGGGCAACATGTAATATACAAAGAAATGTAAAGGTTACAATCTACTGATGGCAAAGAGAAGTGATAGATATAAAACATACATGAAGCAAATCTAACAAAAGATAATGAAAATTCCTTTCTTTTAAGCAGTGCTTTGCAGTGTTAAAGAAGATGTGTATATAAATAACTAAAATATTAAGCAAAAAGTTAAGTGCTATAGCATCGTAATAGGGATTCGAGGGGAAACAGATATAAGTCGAGAGTGTGGGGACTGGTATTGTGGAACCAGAAAGAACTCCAAGAAGGATGGTAGAGAGAGATAAAAGAAGGGATGGGAAGCCTTCTTCGAAGTGGAAGATAAAAATGCGACGAGAAAGAACAAAAGGACCAGCTCCCATTAGATTGAGCACAGCATTTAGAATGCCTGGGAAGTGACGCAGGAGTGAAGACTCCACTATTAACCTTTCTTCTCAGCACCATACTCCTGTTAAGTCAGTCTTAAGGCTGTGCCATTTTTATCAGCCATATCTCACTAGTGGTTTATCTGGGGTTTGAGTTGAACTGAAATCTTCTAATGTTTCCACACAGACATTGTCTGTGACCACAGAAGGAATACATTACATGTGAACCATTCTATCCCTGATTTTTAGTCACCGTGACACCCATTAACTCATTGTGTCCTTTATTATCTAATGTGACAGCATTCTGAAGATAGGTACTGTCCTCCCAGTATGCTTTAGGGCTGTGGTAGATGGTAGGGAGACAAAGGTGAACATGGCAGGTTTCCTTCCTTGTGTAACCTCACGTTTATTGCAGGTGGGATAAGTGGAGTGCTTAGGTACTTAGCTAGAACATGTGAGTACCCCAGTCTCAGAGGTAGTGTGTCTGGATTTGAATCTGTTTCAAGGCCTGATCTTGATTCTTGTTAATAAGGGTTAGCCTGCAAAGGTTTTTTACCACTTGTACGAGTCTAGTGAGACAGAGCACTCATACATACCAAGTTAGGCAAACAGATGTAATACTCACAGATAAGCAGCAAGGATAAACCAAAGCCTAGGACCCATGACAAGCTGGTCCTCCAGACCTCAGGAAAGCCGCCCAGGGTGGGTGGAGTCTCATCTGCACAAACCCCATGTCACACTACAGCTAAGGACACCGAAAGCACACCACCCTGGGCTTTTATGTCCTGGGAGACATGGGACTTGCTGAGCGCAAGCGTCACAGAATATGGCCCGGTGGTTCTGGGCCTTTTTCCTTATCTCAGGATGTCATATTCTCAGTGCAAGAAATCTGGGTGGATCAAGACTATCCAGAGACCGGTCCTCCTGCATAGCCTTGTTGGGAAGGACCGACAGGTGGCTTGCTGGTGCCTGAGACACAAGAGACTGGTGAGATGAGCTGAGAATGGGAGGTGATAGTTCACATTCTCATTCAGGGAAGCCTTGGCTTTTATTTATATTATATTTTATTGTACCTGTTTACAGAAGATCAGTATGCCTTAGCAGATGGAGGAAGTTTTACTTACACCTAAAACATTTTTTTTTCTTGCTGAACCAGTTAATTCACATGGCCCTTTGGCATACTAGAAAGGTGGAGTGGCTCTAATAATGGTGGCATTACAATAGAATCTAACTGGACATCTGTTACTTCTTTCAGGGTTCATATTCAGATTACTTTGTTTTATGTTATCTTGTTTTATTGCTTGCTGTATATTGTAAATGTTATAATAACAAACTGACCTAGGGTGAGAACAATTTTCAACTTGCTGGATTTCTATATAAATAATACACTCTGTGTATCTCCCACATCGGTTTGCTCAGATAGTTTATGAAACACCAATGAAATGTCTGACTTAAGGATTAAGGAAGCTGTGTAGTACGGCGGATAGACACTTGATAAGTGTTGGAAGGTAAGGCTTCTGATCTCATTTCTGCCACTTCTAATTGTGGAGCACAAATCACAAATTTATTTCCTCTTAGGTAAAATAGGGAGGGTTCAGTTGACAAGGCCTCCTTAGTGTCCCATCCAGCTGCCAAAAACAACAGCCACCCTGGACCCAAACTCACGACTTCAAGAGACACAAGTGTGTGCTGACCTCAGAGATGCATGGCTGCCTATCTTCCTGGTTATGCATTTGCTGTGCCACCTGACAGCCTGACCTTCAATCTGTCCTCTCCTCTATCTACAAGCCTGAGTCCCTTAGCTTCTTGGAACTTCCATTTCTTCAACTGTAATATAAGGAAAATAATAGTACTGTTACCGGAAAGGGGTCCCGATCAAGACTCCAGAGAGCGTTCTTGGATCTCACACAAGAAAGAATTCGAGGCAAAATCATACAGTAAAGTGAAAGTAAGTTTATTAAGAAAGTCAAGGAATAGCAAGCAGGCTCTATAGTGTAATGAATAGCGCATTGGACTTCTAGCCTAAATTGAAAGAGATTTAAAGATAGTAAAGGAATAGAGCATGGCTAGTTCATAGACAGAGCAGCCCTGAGGGCTGCTGGTTGCCCATTTTTATGGTTATTTCTTGATTATATGTTAAACAAGGGGTCGATTATTCATGCCTCCCCGTTTTTAGACCATATAGGGTAACTTCCTGACATGCCCATGGCATTTGTAAAGTGTCATGGTGCTGGTGGGAGTGTAGCAGTGAGAAGACCAGAGGTCACTCTCATCACCATCTTGGTTTTGGTGGGATTTAGCAGGCTTCTTCGCTGCAACTGTTTTATCAGCAAGGTCCGTATGACCTGTATCTTGTGCTGACCTCCTGTCTCATCCTGTGACTAAGAATGCCTTAACTTACTGGGAATGTAGGCTAGCAGGTCTTAGCGTTATTTTATCAAGTCCCTATTTAAGATACAAGTGCTCTGGTTCAAACACCTCTGACTGTACCTCTGTCATAGAGGTGCCTCGCGGTCAGAACAAATTTATAGATAAAAATATAATGTGATGTACAGAAATTGGAAGTGAGGTACAGAGACAGCTGGATTGGTTACAGCTCAGCATTTGCCTTATTTGAACACAGTTTGAACACTCAGCAATAAATGACTGGTTGAAACATGGCTGCTGGGATTGGCCAAGACTCAGAGACTGTTACAGGCACGTACTCCTAAGTTAGGTTTTCAATCTTGCCTACTTATTAAGTTAGGTAGCAGTTCATGCACAAGGACTAAAATATAGAGGTATGGAGTCTTTCTCAGGCCATGTTTAGTTTGCTTTAACACACTAAATAAGACATTTTTGAAATGAAAATAGCGAAATTCCAAATGAACAGTAAATAAAACTACCAGTCAGTGAGTCATTTTTCTTGGCTCACAGTGAAAATGCATAAAACAGTGGAGAAAGTATAATATAAAATGACATTTAATGAAGAAGACTTCAATAAATCGATGAGAAGTTGGGATTTTCAGAGGCTAAAAGCAAGTGAAAGCAGAAACACAAAAAGGTCAAAGAGGTAGGCTTTTACCATGGAGACACTTACCAAAGCAAACTCTGGTTTTCTTCCTTGAGAAGCCCAAATGCCCTGGAGCCAAGGCTTGTTACAGTAGGTAGCCAGGCAGACATGAACAGGGCAGGAGAGGCCCCCCTTCATCAGGAATGTCTGGCAACCATCAGGTGATGGTCAGGCAGTTGTTAAACTGCCTCTGTAAAATAACCATTTGTTGCAGCCAGCGCCAGGGAAAGGCAGTCTCCCAATAGATAGAAACTCCTCAAACTGGTGATCAGCAGCTTCCAGATGGAGTTGGGCGGGTGGGTTCACGTATGTTCACCAAGCAGCAAAATGGCAGAGTTTAACTGGTATAAGACCTTCTAGGAACACTCAACTAATAAGGGAAGAACGCCTCAAGTGAGCATGCATACAACTCCAGTAAACGCAATGCCCAAGCGGCCCCTCTCAAGTGCTGGCAGGTTACTGTGCACGTGGAATGCCAATGTATAAGACCCCAAGTCGAAGGTCAAACCACGCACCTGATCTCTCAAGTCATCTGCTTGGCCTCTTCCAAGTATACTTTACTTCCTTCTGTTCCTGCTCTAAAACTTTTTAATGAACTTTCACTCCCGCTTTAAAAGTTGCCTTGATCTGTCCTTATGCCTCATGCCCCTCAGTCAAATTCTTTTTTTTTTTTTTTTTTTGAGACAGAGTCTCGCTCTGTCGCCCGGACTGGAGCGCAGTGGCCAGATCTCAGCTCACTGCAAGCTCCGCCTCCCGGGTTTACGCCATTCTCCTGCCTCAGCCTCCCGAGTAGCTGGGACTACAGGCGCCCGCCACCTTGCCCGGCTAGTTTTGTATTTTAGTAGAGACGGGGTTTTACCGTGTTAGCCAGGATGGTCTCGATCTCCTGACCTCGTGATCCGCCCGTCTCGGCCTCCCAAAGTGCTGGGATTACAGGCTTGAGCCACCGCACCCGGCCAGTCAAATTCTTTATTCTGGGGAGGCAAGAATTGAAGTTGCTGCAGACCCAAACAAATTCAGATTCACTGCTGCTAATAGACTTGGCCTGAATTGAGGGTGGAATAGCAGACCCCTATCAAACCTAGAAGACATAAAAGGTGAAAGTGCTGATGTCTTCTTGGATTTCTTCTTCTCCCTTTTCTTTTGGAAGCGAATTGTTCAGGAAGTCTTCTTCATTCTGTAATGAGTCATTGCTCCTGACCTTCAACCCTTCAGGCACTGACATCCTCTACCAGCGAAAATCTCACTTACATGTGGAATCTTAAAAAAAAAAAAGTCAAATATACAGAGAGACAGAAATTGTGGGTGTGGTTACCAGGGGAAGGGCAGGGGTTGGGAGGAGAGAGGAAATGGAGACATGTAGGTTAGAGTTTACAAAGTAGCAGATGAGTGGGTTGAACACATCTAGATATCTAATGAACAGCATGAAGTCTATAGTTAATAAAATTGTACTTTATTTGGGAATTCTGCTAAATGAGTAGATTTTAGCTCCTCAGAACACACACACATGCAAGTGGGTAATTGCATGAGATGATGGATATGTTAATTTGCCTCACTATAGTAACCACATTACTATCTATATGTATCCCACAACATTATGTTGTATGCCTTAAATACACATACACAATTAAATTTATTTAACCACAATTTTAAAAAATAAAGTCATGGGTGTTGGAGTATGTTTAGATTTGCACAATTTATACCATGTGGTATGTACACAAAATATATTAGTTTTCTCCATCTTCAACTAGAAAACAGAGGAGATTGTAATGTTAAAGATGCTCGAGAATGTTACACATTAAAAGCAGAATTTTAAGAATCTTAATGTAATAGCAGTGTTGGAAAGAAAAGCATTAGAGAATAGGACAGTGTTAGGACACGGTTTAGGACAGTGCTTTTCAAACTGTTTCTGATAAGGAGCCAGTTTTTTCTTTTCTTTTCTTTCTTTCTTTCTTTCTTTCTTTTTCTTCCTTCCTTCCTTTTTCTTTCTTTCTTTTCCTCCTTCCCTCCCTCCCTCCCTTCCTTTTCTTTTTTCCTTCCTTCCTTCCCCTTTCCCCTTCCCCTTTCCCCTTCCCCTTCCCCTTTTCTCTCTTTTCTTTTCTTTTCTTTCTTTTCTTTCTTTCGTGTTGCCCAGGCTGGAATGTAATAGCGCAATCTTGGCTCACCACAACCTATATACCTCCCCAGGTTCAAGCGATTCTTCTGCCTCAGCCTCCCAAGTAGCTGTGATCACAGGCATGCGCTACCACACCTGGCTAATTTTGTATTTTTGGTAGAGACGAGGTTTCTCCATTTTGGCCAGGCTGGTCCCGAACTCCTGACCTCAGGTGATCCTCCTGCCTCAGCCTCCCAAAGTGCTGGGATTACAGGCATGAGCTACCACACCCAGCCTCTTTCTTTTTTAATCTATTGCAGGTCACCTGTAAGATACAATTAAAACTTACTAGCAAAATTAAATTTAAACTGACATACGGAAACACAAGCCCAGTGTTCTATTTTTGGATTCAACCAACAGACATAAAATTACTTTGTCAAATTGCTGTCAATTCTTCTGACAACTCCCAATTTCTGTACTTGCCTTGGCCTGGGAACCAGCTGTTCATGGAAGGGCACTGCTCTGCAGTAGCACTGGTCAGGAGCTGGTGCAATAATCCCTCTGTGAATGCCCTCCAGTCAAAGACCTACAGGAGCACACCTATTATTGATCAAATTGGGTTTGTGAAATCACTTTGCAATAATTTTAAGTGAGAAAATTATGACAGTGAAAGAGATCTGATCTAACCAACCTCCATCTTGCCTTTAACCTTCAGATTGCCCTTAATCAATCCTGGGCTTAGGCCAAGATAATTTTGGGAGACATTTAGTTTACAGTTTAAATGATAATAGCCTTTGACCAAAACTAAACCGCCTTGGTAAAGCTAATGAAAGTCCACTAGGTTAGGAGGATGTGAGGAGCCTGAATTCAGCTAAGGGATAGACGCAAACATTACCAGCCATTATTCCAGAGGTCACAGATTTGCAACTTTTCCAATTACTCCTGCAGATAACATCACCATTGTAGAATTTAAGATTGGCCTTTTGAGACGTCTTTTCAGGTTTTTGCATTTCTGATGACTAATGGGTCCACTGGGACACACCAACCCTCACCAACAGGGCCTGCCAAACTATGCTTGAAAAGCCCTAGCCCCCAAATTTTCATGGCAATTGATTTGAGTAATAACTCTTGTCTCTGATGTGTGGTGGCCAGCATCATGTCAAACTCTTTCCTTATTGCAACGTCATGGTCACAGTGAATTGGTTTTGTCTGTGCAGTGGGTGGGAAGAACCTGTTAGCAGCGTAATGTATCCAAGTGAGGCAGCACCGAAGTATGTTAGCAGTGGCAAATCCATATAGGTTCCCAGCAACTTCAATTCTTGCCTCCTCAGAAGAAAGAATTCCATGGAGGGGCATTAGGCAGAGTGAGAGACCGAGGAAAGTTTTAGAGCAGGAATGAAAGTTTATTAAAAAGCTTAAGAGCAGGAAAGAAAGGAAATAAAGTACACTTGGAAGAGGGTCAAGCAGGTGACTTGAGAGATTGTCACCGCCCAAGGGGTTCACCTTGCCCACTGCCTAGACAGAGCTGATTCATCAAGACAGGGTAATTGCAATAGAGAAAGACTAATTCACACAGAGCCGCCTGTGCAGGAGACCAGAGTTTTGTTTCTGTTTTTGTTTTTGAGACAGAGTTGTGCTCTTGTTGCCCAGCCTGGAGTGCACTGGTATGATCTTGGCTCACCGCAATGTCTGTCTCCCGGGTTCAAGCGATTCTCCTGCCTCAGTTTCCCGAGTAGCTGGAATTACAGGCACATGCCACTACGCCCATCTAATTTTGTATTTTTAGTAGAGATGGGGTTTCTCCATGTTGGTCAGGCTGGTCTCGAACTCCTGACCTCAGATGATCTGCCTGCCTCGACCTCCCAAAGTGCTGGGATTGCAGGCGTGAGCCACTGCACCCGGCCAAGACCAGAATTTTATTATTACTCAAATCAATCTATCTTAGCATTTGGGGAGCAGAGTTTTTAAGGATAACTTAGTGGGTGGAGGGAAACCAGTGAGCCAGGAGTGCTGATTGGTTAGAGATGAAAAATAATATGAAGTTGAAGCTGTCTTGCACTGAGTCCATTCCTGGGTGGGGGCCATGAGATCAGATGAGCCAGTTTATAGAGCTGGGTGGTGCCAGCTGATCCATCAAGAGCGGGGTCTGCAAAATATCTCAAGCACTGATCTTAGGAGCAGTTTAGGGAGGGTCAGAATGCTGTAGCCTCCAGCTGCATGACTCCTAAACCATAATTTATAATCCTGTGGCTAATGTTAGTCCTACAAAGGCAGTCTAGTCCCCAGGCAAGAAGGAGGTCTGCTTTGGGAAAGGGCTGTTACTGTCTGTTTATAAACCATAAACTAGGCTTCTCTCAAAGTTAGTTCAGTCCATGCCCAGGAATGAACAAGGACAGTTTGGAGGTTAGAAGCAGGACGGAGTCTGTTAAGTTAGATCTCTTTTGCTGGCTCAGTCACAATTTTGCAAAGGTGGTTTCAAGATCAAGTGCAGGGTTTGACCTTTTGACTTGGGGTTTTATATGTTGGCGTACTTCCAGGTCCTTGCATTATTTCTGCCCTGATTCTTCCCTTGGGGTGTGCTGTCCACAGGCGCAGTGCCCTGCCAATGCTTGGGAGGGGCTGCATACACAGTGTGTTTACTGGAATTGTACGCATGCTCACTTAGGTCGTTCTTCCCTTACCAGTAGAGTGTTCCTAGAGTAAGGTCCTATAGCAGTTAAGCTCCACCATTTTGCCTCTTAGTGCACATGCTTGAACCCACTTGCTCAGATCCTAAGATCTTACTGGAAAGTTGCTGATCACCAGTTACAGATTTTTTCTACCTGTTGGAGAACTGCCTTTCCCCTGGCACTGGCCGTGACCAATTATTATTTTAGAGAGACAGTTAACAACCACCTGACCATCACCTGGTGGTTGCCTGACATTCCTGGTGGTGTTGGGGGTGGGGTCCTCTGCTGCCCTGCTCATGTCTGACTAGTTACCTACTATAACAAGCCCATTAGGTGGTTACGTTTATAGCAAGGCAGATTGCACATCCTGGGACATCTTAGTAGAATGAGAAAGGCTTATTTTAGGATTTGGGCTTGTATTAGGTGATACTGAGAAGTGGAGCTTTGCCTGGATTCGTTGCTGTCAAGAGAGCAGAGGCAATTTTATGACTGGGTATTTTAACAAATCTTGTTGAAAAGGGTAGGAATAAACTGAGTCTAAAGTTTTAATTGGCAGAGGCAAGATCCTCTCATATTAGCTAGGTTGGGGGATATTTTGGTTATTTTTGTGGTTTGGACTTGTTTGTTTTTCTGTTCAGACATGATGATGGAGTGCTCTTGTTTTTGTCATGATCACAGAGTACTGTGGTCTGATGTTGATGTTCAGTGAAACTGTTTATGTTCCACACCAAAGCCTAACTGTGAGTGCCAGGCCAACTTCCAGTTGTTGGGCTGCTTTTTCCTTTCTTACCTGTATGGGGTGATATAGTTCCTGGGTAAGGGTAAAAACATTGGAAGGATAAAGGAACAAAATGTGGTGGATTGCTATAGAGGACTAGCATGGATCCTCAAACTTTGACATGCATTGGAATATCCTGGAAGACCTCTGAAGATATGGGGGGCTGGGCCCCACGCCGAGTTTCTGATTCAGTAGCTCTAGGGTAAGACTTGAAAATGTGCATTTCTAACCAGTCCTCAGGTGTTGTCTATGCTACCAGACCACACTTTGAAAACCACTGACGTAGATGGAAGTATCAAAAGTGAGGATAAGTACAGTATAAGAAAACTGACCCAATAGAGGTAGCTGCAATTCCCAAGATAAAAATCTAGAGTGGGCCGGGTGCGGTGGCTCATGCCTGTAATCCCAACACACTGGGAGGCCGAAGCAGGTGGATCATCTGAGGTCAGGAGTTCGAGACTAGCCTGGCCAATGTGGTGAAACCCTGTTCCTACTAAAACTACAAAAATTAGCTGGCTGTGGTGGTGCATGCCTGTAATCCCAGCTACTCGGGAGGCTGAGGCAGGAGAATTGCTTGAACCCAGGAGGTGGAGGTTGCAGTGAGCCGAGATCACGCCACTGCACTCCAGCCTGGGCCACAAGAGTGAGACTCTGTCTCAAAAAAAAAAAAAAAAAAAAAAATCTAGAGTGGTCTCTATGTTACTCTCTGATGCAATTCTAACACTGTAGAATTGTGCATTTTCCTATTTTAAATTACCAGTCTTTCAAGGGGAAGGGCATATAGGAAGATTCTCCCCAAAATAATTTGTGCAAATTGTTGACAGTCGAAGTATGTAATACACATAAAAGTAAAATTTTATGTGTTTATTGTTCATTTTCCAGGAAGTTCTCAATTATAAATAGGCAGATTTATTTTAGGGAAATGGATTAGAAAAACCAGTTTTCCACTAGATTATTTACTTACTATACCTTATACATATTACATGCAAAGTAGGCCTTATCATCCTTTTTTAACTATTCTCTCATCAATATTAAGATAGAATTCTTTAAAAGGAATGTAACTGCTCACCCTTTTGACTAAAATTTGACATTTTCTACTTGATTTGGTTTACTTTTCCTGAAAAAAGGGAACACAGTGAAAGGAAGTGATAAATAGAGATGCGAATGGGTTATCCTTTCTTGTGCTGAAAATTAGTTTTAAGTTTATTTTCTCTCCGTAGGAGATAAAAGAAGTGTGACGTGGACCACTTATGGTTTAAGCTGAATTGCCTCTGTCTTATAATTTTTACTGAGATTCAGTTTATATTTGACCTAAAAAATTTAAGTATCATGCAGTTTATATAAGAACTTAATGTAATTTTCTACAGCTCTTTTAACAAGTTGTAAACTATTTTATTTACCCTTTCTTTAAAAGGCTACCAAGAAGCTGATAATTCATGAGAAACAGATAAAATGACTATAAATTATTCCTCTGAAATAGGACACTTGGCCCTCTTTCGAAAATAATTTTGTCATCTCTTTAGAGAGACCAGTCTTTGGCAGGGAGCTAGAGCTTGCAAATCTAACAAGGGGTTTTCTGTGTTGCATCAGAATAAGAATTCAGGCTGGGCACAGTGGCTCACACCTGTAATCCCAGCACTTTGGGAGGCCGAGGTGGGCAGATCACGAGGTCAGGAGTTCGAGACCAGCCTGGCCAACATAGTGAAACCCCGTCTCTACTAAAAATACAAAAATTCACCAGGCATGGTGGTGTGCACCTGTAGTCCCAGCCACTTGGGAGGCTGAGGCAGGAGAATCGCTTGAACCCGGGAGGTGGAGGCTGCAGAGAGCTAAGATCGCCCCACTGCATACCAGCCGGGATGGCAGTAAGAGACTTAGTCTCAAAAAAAAAAAAAAAAAAAGACAGAGAGAATAAGAATTCAAATAGAATAAGATAATTAACTTGAAATTCTAGGGTTGGGTCTACTCCTGACTATCTAGTGGACCAGGAGCTGGTCTTGTGTCTTGCTCTGATGACTAATTAACTTCAGTTTCTTCATTTGTGAAATAAAGGGCCCAGACTAGATCATCTTTAGGGATTCCCTGAGCTCTGAAATGTTTAAACTGTTAGAGTAGGCCTAAGACTATCAGTTTCAATGATGTTGTACTCATTTGTTTCACAGCTCTTCTTGAATATTTTGTTCAATATCAGAAGGATGTTGAGAGCAGGGCATGTAAGGAGATGGTGAAAGGTCTAGGAACATATTAGGAAGAATTGGAGGAATGGAGCTTGGAAAAGTGGTTCAGGGTGGGAGAGGTATGAGTTATTTTCTCTGAAAATATGGAATCTCTCATGTGAAGAAGGCAAACATGTATTCCAAGAACAATGGGTGAAACTTACAAGGAGACAATTTCAGTTCCTATATACCCCTTTATCTCTAACTTCCAGTCCCTGATACTCCAGAAGATCTTTTGATCTCTGGGCCGCTGGCTTAAACTCTCCTCCTCAAAATCCAGTCCCACCTCCTCAACAAATTTTTATGTAAGTTCTAAAACTCCAACTTCCCTAGAAAATCCTTTCAACATCAACTGCCTGCTTTATCTTTCCTTTCCTTGCAAAATTTTCAGAGAGCACTCCAGCCTGATCTCTAGGCTCAGTATACAGGTCACTTGTGTCAATGCTGACAGCCAGAAAACAAACCTGGCACAGGTCCTGGTACGTGCAGCTAGTCTTGCTTTGTTGTACCTTACAACTCCTCCTACTTCCTGGTGTTCTGTAATCAGACTCCTCGGCCACAGACCTTCCTATACAATGCCTCCTGCGAATATATCCTGGATCCCTACTGCAAAGAATTCGTGTCCCTTGGACAGAGACAGATCTTCTAAATTACAAAGCCCTTTTGCCTCCACTTTTGAAAAAGCCTGTCAAATTTAGAGAGGAGTTAGAAAGATTAGTGGCCATTTATAACCCCATTCATAGGAACCTCCACTGGCTACTAAGGGGTGTTCTTTCCACCCATGATTATACTGTGGTTATCAGACATTCCAGAAAGCCCCCAGATGAATGTCTTACCTCTAGAGGGAACAAGTGGCCAGAACTTCTCCCAGATCCTCCTACAACCAGGAAATGGCTGAGTTATGGGGCCTGATAGAGACAATATTAGAGGCCTTTTCCTTTAAGGTGAAGTGATCTAGGGTTGAATTATGTACTCAGAAGAAAGGGGAACATCTTAAGGCCTGTATGGAATGATTTATACAAACTTTTGGAAGGTTCACTGCATTAAATCCTGAAGTCTTAGGACATAAAAAATGTTAAAATTCTGCCTTGGTAGGCCGGGCGCGGTGGCTCAAGCCTGTAATCCCAGCACTTTGGGAGGCCGAGACGGGCGGATCACGAGGTCAGGAGATCGAGACCATCCTGGCTAATATGGTGAAACCCCGTCTCTACTAAAAAAATACAAAAAACTAGCCGGGCGAGGTGGTGGGCGCCTGTAGTCCCAGCTACTCCGGAGGCTGAGGCAGGAGAATGGTGTGAACCCAGGAGGCGGAGCTTGCAGTGAGCTGAGATCTGGCCACTGCACTCCAGCCTGGGCAGCAGAGCGAGACTCCGTCTCAAAAAAAAAAAAAAAAAAAAAAAAAAATTCTGCCTTGGTTAGAAATCACCCTGATATAAAGAGGCAAATCCAAAATAGTGTCATTGTGTGGACAGATCATTCTCTGAATGTTATAGAAAGAGCTATGCAATTCTTTAAAAATAACTTGCAGGAAAATAAGAGGAAAAAGGGATTAAAGTCAATAGTATTTGCTTTGCAAATTGATTCTTTACAAAAACAAAATCATAACTCCAGGGGAAACTCAAAACCCACTCACCTTTCTCCCCAACCACAGAGCTTTGTGTTCAGATGTTTACAGATATTATTAAAAAACAAGGGCACTGGAAAAACAACTGTCCTAGACTTAGGAGAAAGGAAAGCTTAAATAACAATCTCCCTAGACCCCAGCACCTTCACAAGGTCAGCTTTCTCTCTTCTGCGGGACAATACCCTATTGATTGATGAAGTCAGCTAGTTTTCAGTCACACCCTATATCCCACTATTAAACTTACAGTAGAGGATTGGGAACTGAAATTCTCTTTCTTTTTTTTAATAACAGATAAACTTTAGCTATGTTGCTCAGACTGGACTCCTGGGCTCAAGTAATCCTCTTGCCTCAGCCTCAGACTACAGACATGGGCCACAGGGCCAGCTGGGAACTATAAAACTTAATTGCCACGGGTGCAACTGTCCCTACCATCTGCTCAGAGGATCTATCTCTCCCTGTCACCTCTGCTTCTATTCAAGCTATTGGAGTTTCTGGGCAATGTATTTCAGTGCCCATGTATCAGGCCACCGCAATACCCTTAGGCCTTCTTAACACCCATCATGTAACTCTAATAGATTCATTGCCCAATGTACACAGCAGATCAATATGCGAAGACACATATTGGGGGCAGCAGAGAAAGAGGTTTAATTGTAGGGCTACCAAACGAGGAGATGAGAGGAAACCTCAAATCCACCTCCCTGAGGAATTTGGGGTTAGGGTTTTTAAGGATTTTGGGGTAGGCCAAAGCATGGAGATTGTTGATTGGTTGAAGAGTACAGGGTAAACTAATGACACAGGAGGTGAAGAAGTTGTGTTTTCATGCTGATCCCATTCCTTTATGCTGGTCTTTAAACTGGTTCCTGGAATTCAGGGAATGAAACAAAACGTATGATTCTTATATCAGAGATCCTGTTTGTAGGAATAATGGGGATGTAAATCAATTTTTAAAGAGTCTTATGACCCTAATGTCAACAGTCCTATCCAGAGGAACAATGTGGTTACATCTGCAGATGCTCAAATTCTAGTGCTATGTGCCTTTCAGCAACAAGGAAGTGGGCCAAAGTGCAGCCTGATTAATGCTGAATTATAATTGTATTTCTTTTTTTTTTTTTTTTTTTTTG
>NW_016814366.1:1277522-1291956 GCF_001698545.2 Rhinopithecus bieti | reverse complement strand
GGAGTGCAGTGGCTGGATCTCAGCTCACTGCAAGCTCCGCCTCCCGGGTTCACGCCATTCTCCTGCCTCAGCCTCCCGAGTAGCTGGGACTACAGGCGCCCGCCACCACGCCCGGCTAGTTTTTTGTATTTTTTAGTAGAGATGGGGTTTCACTGTGTTAGCCAGGATGGTCTCGATCTCCTGACCTCGTGATCCGCCCGTCTCGGCCTCCCAAAGTGCTGGGATTACAGGCTTGAGCCACCGCGCCCGGCCTATAATTGTATTTCTGTCTAGAAACCGATATGCAATGCTTGTCAACCCTGTGGGAGTATTTTCAGTCAAGCTTTTCTAGTTTCTGAGTCCTCACCAACAAACTTTTTATGTGGAGACGTGTTATACAATGTAAAGAGAGAGGCATTTTTATTTCCCTGGCCTTAGACTTCCTACTTTCCCTAATGGATATTCATCTTGCTTTTAAATTCTCTGAAGAGGAAGCAACCTTAAAATATGTCTCAACTCATCTCCCAGCCTCACATGCCAATGAGGTTGAATTGCTGCTGCATGTAGAGCCTGTAGGTATTGCCTGGAAAAGAAGAAACCTTTCCTGTTAGTAGCTCAGTATGCCCTCTCACAAAATGCAGAGCAAGAAATTAAACCTGAGAAAGAAAGAAAGAAAGAAAAAAAACCTTTTTATCTAAGGAATGCAAACCTCTTTAAATTATCAGGCCCAGAGAGGTATTTATACTATATAAACACCAGTCAGGTTTCATTCGCCCTTGAGCTAAAGAATTACCTCTTGAAGCTATATGTGCTATATGAGCTATAGACTGAAACCATGTAGCCAGAAGATGTCATATACCCTATAGTTCAACAATGTATATAGCCAATCACTAACCAATGTATTTCTGTAAATCAGTGAGAATTCTTGATGAACAAATTTTGTAATCACTCCCTCTCCTGATCTGTCCTTTGTCTTTAAAAACGTGAACCTTTCCTTTGTTCTCCTGAAGGCTTGCCAAGGCAACCTGGAATCAGGTTACAATCCTCAGCCTTGGCGCAGATAAACTCTTTAATTTAGCCTCAGCTTCTTCCTTTTAGGTCAACAAACTTATAATAGACTGTCTTTTACAGAGGGTGTTCTTGTCTTTATTTCCTTCCTTACTCTGTAATACCTTAATCTTGCCAGTAAAGAAAGAAGGAACATTTCATTCAGACAGGAATAAAATCTATTGATTTGTACAAGATCTAAGAGCCCATAAACTCCTTTGTGATTTTTCAGCACCCCTTAGTCCCTAATCCAGCTGACATTTCTACTTCAATTTCTGCTGATACAGCCTGATTTACAGTGATTGACATCTGCTCAATTTTCTTTTCAATTCCATTGCGCCCTGACTCAAAATTTCTCTTTACATTTACATTTAGAGGGGGAAAATTAACATGAACTCATATACCTCAGGGATACTGTGAGTCCTTTTCAATGTTTTCCCGAGTCCTTAAAGCCAGCTTAGACTCTGTGTCCTTTACCCAAGACTCCACTCTTGTTCATTATTCTGATATGATCCTTTAGTGTGTTACTGAACTAAGCAGCCTGCTCTTCTACACTCCCTCATTCTCCTAAAGGCATTAGCTCAACAGAGGCTATAAAGCCTTCTGATCTAAACTTCAGTGGGGGCAAATAACTGTTACTTACGTAGGATTGAATTGCTAGGTTGTCATATCTCAGAACACTCAAAAGCTCACCCCAAAATGCCTAGAGTCAATTTTGTGCATTCCCCTCCCCAAAAAAAACATCTACATAAATGTCTAGGGGCAGCTAGTTATTGCCGCCAATATATTCCTAATTTTGCTGCCCTTGCTAAGCTCCTATATGCCCTTCTCCCAGACACTACTTCTGAGCCCAATTTTCTTGGCCTGCAGAGCCATAAATCTCCCCTGGAGCCTTAAAACTAATGTCCACATCCCCTGCTCTCAGCTAATCTGATTTTGACATACCTTTTTGCCCATCTTGCCATGAAATAACAGGATTGCTGCAGATATTCGGAACAATTTTTTTGCCTCTCTGATACATCCTGTGGCATATTCCTCATGTCAATTGGACCCCCATGACGATGTGCAGTAGCCACAGCTACCACCCTAATAATTGGCAAAGCCAGTATATTCTGATATTACACTCCTTCATTCATCAATATGTTCCCTGTGCTGTCTGTTCTCTTACAAGTTCATAAGATACAGCACCTTTCTCCAGGTGGCAGGCCACCTATGAACAGGCCCTGTCCACCAGCTCCTCCATCACGTTGCATTGTTGTAACACTTTAAACCCGGCTGCTCTACTGCCCCTCCCTGATGATGGAGATCCTCACTCCATTCCATATGATTGCCTTGCAATGATAGAAAAGGTCTCAAAACCACAAGAAGACCTCCTAGATACTCCTTTAGATAATCCAGACTTACTTCTGTTTCGTAATGGCTTCCGTGGATGACATTTCCAGGAAACATAACTGTGAAGCCACAGTTTTCCCTTGTGAAACATTTGAGGCATCCTCTTTGTCCACTGTAAAGTCAGCCCAAGCTGCTGAATGCATAGATCTTGCTAGAGCTGGCATAATGGCAAAAGGAAAAATTGCCACTATTTACCCTGACTCCAGATATGCCTTGGGCATCTACCACACTATTGACAATCTGGAAATCCAGCAGATTCTTAATTTCTGCTGATAATCCTATTGCCAATGAGCATATAATTGCTGCTCTATTACACGCTATTCACCTCCCTATTCAAATTGCTATTGCTCATTGTTCAGCTCATCCTAAGGAGACTGATACCATATCTCTAGGGAACTGAAAGGGTGGAGAAGGCTACTAAGAATGCAGCCCCAAAGAACCTTCCTATTCTTTTCTACCCTTTATTAACCTGCCTTTATTGCTCACTGGTGTTATTGATTACCAGAGAATGCCCCACAATGCAAAACAACAACAAAACCCACAAATGAATACAAAAGAATGTCAGATAAAATTATCGGTGTATTATGCCTGTGGCCAGTGGAATTCCTGTGGCCCCTTCTTTTGACTTTTGGCTCGAAGCACTCACCTTCCTTCAGATGGGACATACGTACAGACAGAGGATAGTGAAGGAATGAAAAGATAATTGGTTTTGCCTTGGTATTTACAAAATTTCTAACTGAATTGTTCTCAGTGCACTCCTACTAAATCCCATCAAATTTTTGGAGAAGACCAACCGGCCTCAGCAAGTCCTCTAAGACATTAGGCTTTAAGCTCTTGTTATGGTTTGGTTGTTGTCTGTATGTTTAGTGGATGGATTGAATGCTCTCTGACTAGATGTGCTGATACCATGACAGTGGTAAAGAAATTAATAACAGGTCAGCGCAGTGGCTCATGCCTGTAATCCCAGCACTTTGGGAGACTGAGGCAGGTGGATCATCTGGGATCAGGAGTTCGATACCAGCCTGGCCAACATGGCAGAACCCCATCTCTACAAAAAATACAAAAATTAGCCTGGTGTGATGGTGCACGCCTGTAGTCCCAGCTACTACGGAGGGTGAGGCAGGAGACTTGAACCTGGGAGATGGAGGTTGCAGTGAGCTGAGATCGTGCCATTGCATTCCAGCCTGGGAGACAGAGCAAGACTCTGTCTTGAAAATAAATTAATCAATTAATAAATAATAAATAACAGATCATTCTTCATTTGGACATTCCATTATAGATTGAATCAGACCACTGGAACTTATTTTACAGCAGAAATAAAACAGTTGTTTGTAAAAATTCTAGGGTATTCATTGTAATTTAATACCCTATATCATTCCCAATCCTCAAAGCAAGTGGAATGTAAACACTGAGACACAAAAGTAACTTTAGGACAAGTCCGTCAAGAAATTGGACTTAATTGGCTGAAAGCATTAAAAAAAATGGGCGGGGTGCGATGGCTCAACTCCGTAATCCCACCACTTTGGGAGGCCAAGATGGGCAGATCACTTGAGGTCAGGAGTTTGAGAGCAGCGTGGCCAGCATGGTGAAACCCCGTCTCTACTAAAAATACAAAACTAGCCAGGCGAGGTGGTGGGTGCCTGAAATCCCAGCTTCTTGGGAGGCTGAGGCAGGAGAATTGCTTGAACCTGGCAGGTGGAGGTTGCATTGAGCTGAGATCGCGTCACAGCATTCCAGACAGGGCAAGAATCCATAAAACAAACAAACAAACAAACAAAAAGCATTACCCCTTATAAAAATCTAGAATACTCCAAATAGAAGACATGGATTAACCTCTTTTGGAATAGTGTTTGGTTGCCCCATGCCTACTGGCAGCTCTAAACCTTCCATTTCTGGATTGAATGAACATTACAGGGACTTCAGTGAACAATTTGATGCTATGACTAGCTATACACAGACCCTATTATATTTAGAGCATATCATCAGCAGGTAAAAGGGGGATGGCTTCGGCTGACTAACAAGCCTTACTATAAACCTTTTGATTGGGAAATCAGAGTGCATCAAAGTTTTTAGAAGAAAACATGTGCTGTCACCTAACTGGAAATGCCCTTGCAAAGTACCACTAACCACCTACTCTGCTATCAAAATGAAAGAAGAATCCTCCAGGATTCATGCAAGTCATGCCAAACCAGACCCAGAAGACCAGTCCCAGGGCAACTGGAAGACCATCCCTACAGGTGACCTTTAAGTAAGGATTTCCAGAGTTGAGAACCAGGCCCAGGAAGTAAACAATATCATGAAGTAGATAGTTTTTCCCAAGATCACAGATCAAGAAACTTTGCTTGCACCTATTAATATTTTCTTCCTCTCTTCAGCCTCTCAAATTCAATAAATATAAAAACAACAAGAGATCAGAAAACAACAAACAAACCCGCTTCCTTCGTCACAGACTACCTATGAACAGACCTGTTCACCAATCCCTCCGTCGTGTTGACTTATTGGCCTTTTATTTAAGGGCTGACTGTGGAGATCATTGTTCCAGTCTCTTCGACTGGCCTTCTGATCCTCCTCTATGACCTTTTCTTTGAAACTGTGTCTCTCTTTTATTAACCCTGACAGTTTTCTCAACAGGTTAATTGTGGACCTAACCCCCCTGAAACCAGTTTTCCAAACTTGGCCACATTAATTAATCTGATTGCTGGTTATGTCAGTGCCATCCAGATTATGCAAAAGAACCTAAACTAATTTTCATTTCTGCCAATGCAAGTACCTGGTGGACCAACTTGGAAAATGGATGTGTGACAGGGTATGGTATCCATGACCAACAAAATAATATCACTGGGCACAGTGGCTCACACCTGTAATCCCAGCACTTTGGGAGGTTTAAGCGAGTAGAGTTCAAGACCAGCCTGGGCAACATGGTGAGACCCCATCTCTACAAAAAAATGCAAAAAGTTAGCAGGGTGTGGTGTTGTGTGCCTGTAGTCCCAGCTACTTGGGAGGCTGAGGTGGGGGAATTGCTTGAGCCCAGGAAGCTGAGGCTGTCATGAGCCGTGATTATGCCACTGCACTCCAGCCTAGGTGACAGAGTGAGACTTTGTCTCAAAGAAAAAAAGAAAAAAGAAAATAATACCTTTCTACTTCTTTTGGTGAGTTAATTTGATATAGAAAAATCTCTATGAAAGCTCAAAGGCTCTCCTTTGTTCAAGTAAAGTCATTAAAGGGAAATTTTTTCCTTTGTATGGAAAATAATCATGGTGCCAGGCCCTTCCTGGGTGATATACCAAGGATATGTTGGAACCAAATCCTGTGGTTTGTTCTATAGGCGGCATCTTCAACCTCTCCTGAAGGTCATAGTTGGTCCTGGCACTGACTCTTGTGATACAAGCACTTGCCAAATCACCAGATGTCATAGCTGACCTACAAGCCAGCCCTGTGCAACCCGGGGTAGTTCAGCTATTCCGCTAACTGGGCTTCCAAAAACCAAAGATTACATATGGATAGATCAAAAATGTAGATTAACTTGGTCAGATGACAAAACCATACCTTATCGCTGCCAAAGCCAAACTCTAGGACTCTTATATCAGATATTTTGCAGCAGTTCTGCTCCTACAGACTGACAGGGACATAGGAAGATGGGGATGTGCAGATGCCAACGTGACATGTGTCAAAACATAACAAACCCCAGACTGGTGGGTCACAATTCCACTCTGACCTCATCCATGAACAACACTGGTCATTTTATCTTATGTGGCAACAAAGTATATACGGTATTCCCATCTATATGGTTAGGATGATGCAGACTTGAATACCTGATACCTCCCATCACCAGATACTCCCCTTTAAATGCCAGTCAGATTACAAGTGTGGGCTCAATTGTTCACAAAGTAGTGCCACACAAATGTACCAGAAGTGACATTATGGAAAACCCATTTGTATGTCACAGTTATAAGTTCTCTTCACTATTGAGATCTTGTTCCTGGGCTTTGGAACTTACTTTTTGGAAAAGGCAGTTCCAAGTCTTTCCATAGTAATGGACAAGAGTTCAGTATTACTATGTAAACATTGGAAGCACTCCAATCAGAAGTTAAATTTATGCTAGAGCCCAGGAGTTCAAGGCTACAGTGAGCTGTCATCATGCTATTTCACTCCAAAATTGTCATGGACTAGATTCACTAACAGTCAAACTAGGAGGAGCTTGCTTGATCATTGGTGAAGAAAGCTGCTTCTATGTAAAGAGCTTAGGACAAATAGTGTCTAATTGGTGCCATGTAAAGGGCGAGATAAATGTTAATCCTCTCCATCAGATAAATGAGGCTCACGATTTTAATGGACTGACCTATTTCTAGGGATGGGAGACTGGCTTAATAGGATGTGATGAAATGTGCTTAGATTTGTTCTTTTCTGATGATTCATATTTGTAATCTATGTTCTCTCCCTTTACACATCTCTTGCCACTCAGCTACTAACCCAATTTTTCTCTCCACCGCCACCTGCTCAGCTTTTAATGTATGAAACTTCTAGGGAAGTTTCAGATGGGAGAAATAAAGGAGTTAAAAACATGCTGCCTCAAAATATGCTTCTCTGGCATATTGACTATTTTGAAATAAGGTTCTTGGAAAATAGCAGGTGCAAGATCACTCTTTCTTTCTATCTCTTGAAAGCAGGAGATGAAATTCCCATGTGAAAGGTGTCTTCCCTATACCAGCAGGAAACATTATTCTTATCATTGGGGAAGGGAAGTTCAAGCAAAATATAGGGAGGGAAATCTGTAAATCAAACCTTGTTAAACTAACTCTTATCTTCCTAGTTTCTTCTCTACCCCATCAACTACCCTAGATCAAGCCTTTTAACTTTGTCACATTTTCATAAGTTTTTAAATTTTTTTGTTAAATTCAGAATGTAAGTGTTCAACTCTAACTGTGACTTTGGGTGCTCATTTCCTTATGAAGACTCCTGTGCTACATAACACTTGTATTAAACATGTTTGTATGCTTTTCTTCTGTTCACCTGTCTTATGTCAACTTAATTCTCAGACCCAGCTGAAAAACCCCAGGGAGTAGAAGTAAAGTTTTGCTCCCTTACAGTTCTATGATTCTAGTTTGATTCTAATTTAGTATGGATAAAAATTTGACCCCATGGTCACTTGGGGTATATAAGTATTTATGTACTTTAAGAACGGATCCCAGGATGTGGTAAGGTTTACTGATCATACATATTCATTTATTCATACATTTTTTCAACAGTCATTGAGGATATATTATGTGTATACTCAATTATGCAACTAACTGACTAGGTTACAGAGACAAATTAGGCCAAGTCTTTGTCCTCAATGACAGTCTGGCCTAATGGAGGAAAACAGACGCAATGAATTAGGTATAATAGTGTCATAGGTGCTATGATAGACATTTTCATAGGGTCATTGAGGCTACTAAGACTAAACGAGGATAAAAGATGGGACATTATGAGAGGAGTGTAACCGAGAAACCCCATTTTTCTAAGACATAGTTTAATTTTTTTCTCTCTCTCTTATTTTCTCTTTCTTTCTTTCCCTTGCTTCCTACTTAGCTCTTTAGAAATGCAACTATAACCTCTCACCCACCAGGAAGTTGTCTTGAGAGATAACAGTTGAATTACAACCCAAAGTCCTACCAGGAAATGCTTTCCCACCTGGAGAATTTTCAGCCACCTTTACAACCTATTTCTGCCTATAAAGATGCCAACTCAACTGCCTGGTAGATAAGGTACCAAGCTATCACATGGACCCTCCCTGCCTGCTTACTTCCTCTCCTGGCTTTTAAAGTGCCCACTTTTTACTCCAAAAGCAAAGAAATACCATTAAGACAGGAAGCCTATACTTCTTCCCCTAAGCTAGCTTTGGAATAAAAGGTACTTTTTTTTTTTTTTTTGAGACGGAGTCTCGCTCTGTCGCCCAGGCTGGAGTGCAGTGGCTGGATCTCAGCTCACTGCAAGCTCCGTCTCCCGGGTTTATGCCATTCTCCTGACTCAGCCTCCCGAGTAGCTGGGACTACAGGCGCCTGCCACCTCGCCCGGCTAGTTTTTTGTATTTTTTAGTAGAGACGAAGGTTTCACCGGGTTAGCCAGGATGGTCTCGATCTCCTGACCTCGTGATCCGCCCGTCTCGGCCTCCCCAAGTGCTGGGATTACAGGCTTGAGCCACCACCCCCGGCCAAAAGGTACTTTTTTAATACCAGACCTTGCTCTTGTTCATTGGACTCTGCAAGCAGTGAGCAACTGAACCTGCGTTTCGGTTACAAGAGAGTAGGAAAGGCTTCATGGAGGAGTTGACTCTTGAGTTGAGTCTTGAAGATGAGAAGATTCCACTAGGAGAATGGGCAATGAAAGGAAGGCCAGTACATGGGAGCTGATAAAACAGCATGGTGTGTGATGAGTCAGCCTGGTTCACACTTGTCTTGAGTGCAGTGTCCACAAGTACTATAACATGAAGAGCTTAGTTACCATGCAAGGGAATTTTAAAGTATTGCATCCTAAGCAGGCTTGTCCTAACACTTGTGGAGTTCAGGGCAAGAGGAGAAGTACAGGCTTCTTCCTATTTCCTCTCCTACAACTTAAAGATCCTCACACACATCTGTGAATAGGCCAGCCTGCATGTCTAACCTATGTCCTATCCTCATGAAAACATCTGCTTTTTGGTCTCCTCTAAGGCTTAAGAATGAGCCTTGGCAGCCTGGTGGCTTCATGGATCCGGAAGCCAACTCAGATCTTTTGGGCTGGGTGTCCCAAGAGTGTTGTCTGTAAGTGGGGAGGACACAGGCTCTGGGAAGAACAGCCCTTTGGACCCATAAAGACTCCTGATCCTGAGTGAGGAGGGAAGTGTGGTTAGAGGAGGGCCAGAGTGGGGCTATCTAAATTTTAGTGTGGTAGCAAACTTTTTCTGTGAAAGACTAGCTAGTAAATAATTCAGGCTTTGAAGGCCAGATATGGCCACCACTGGATGTTTCTGTTTTGTTTTGGTTGCAGGCATTAAAAAAATACAAAATCCATTCTTAGCTTGAGGGCCATACAATATTAGGCTGCAGGTTGGATTTGGCCAGGGGTCATAATTGGTATGACATGCAACAAGAATAGTAGCACATCTCTGAAGAGTGTGAAAAGGGGACTGACCGTCACTTTGTGTTTTAGAATGATCAGTTTGGCTTTGTGGAGCATATATAGAAACTGGACAAACTGGAGGCTGTTGTAATAATTCAAACAGGAGATGACGAGGCCCTGAACTAACTCAGCAGCAATGGGACTGGAGAAGATAGTGAATTAAGAACGTGTTAAAGGAATTAGTGACTCTGGGTTTTTGATTAAAGTGACTGGGTCGTGGTTCTAATGACTGAAATGGTGACATCAAAGGGCAGGGTAGCATGAGCTAATAGGTTCTGTTTTTAGTATCTGGTTCTTGATTTTTATGTAGGAGACTCAAGGGGATGTCCAGTAGGTTCTCATACATACGAGTTGCTATTCTGTAGTGAGGGCAGGGCTGAAGATACAGATTTGAGAGTCACAAGGGGACACATAGCCATCCCAGAGCATTTGAAAGGTGAAACTGAAGAGGAGAAATTCCTTGCATCCTACAAGTGTCTTGTTCTTGAGATGAACCAGATCAAGACAGAGCAAGAGAGGAGATACTGAAGCCCAACCCTGAAAACCTGGCCCAGCTTCTGGGACTGACAATCAAGGCTGAGGCTGGTGAGCAGTGTGGTGTGAGAGGCTTAAGTGTGGTTGGAGTGTGGCCAAAATAAATCCGGAAGGGTGACCAAGGAATGGTCAGCAGAGAAATCTTTCCTCCAGGGGGTAGTCTCTCAACTACTAGATCTACACCCTGAATTAGGAATCTCCTGTATTATTATGTTTGACTCTAAGTCTGAAAGCTCAAGTGTGAGAGAAGCATAATGTTTATGACCTATGAATCCACCTAATTTTGACTCCAAGCTGCCATGCATTAGGCTGGTAGGAAGGTGAACGTAAATCACTCCAGTAGGTTTGGGTCCACCTCAGTCACACTCCCTTACTCTGCCAAGGCTCCGGAGGCCTTCCTTAGTCATTGGTCATCTCCCACATCAGTCAATGCTGACATGCCCATTGTCTGTGTCTGCACAGTACTGGCAGGTCTGGCAGCATCTGGCAGTTTCCATAACATATTTAGGACACTGGGCTATTTGGCAAAGCTCTGCAACCATTGCCTGGGGCTTTGTTTTCCTAGATGAACTGAGTACCTCCTGCCTGGAGTCTTGCTTCCCACAGTAATGACCTAAGCAGAGAATGGGTTCTTCTTGCTTCTAGACCTACAGATCTCTTCTCTTCAGGACCTCTAAAGTAATCTCTAATTTGGGTAGATATTTCTCCCTCTTGTTCTTTCACCATATGCTTTTATAGTTCATCAAATTCATAACTTGAAAAACATGTTCCTCTTTGCTCCAGGAAAGGAAGAGATTACTAACTCAAAGTGAGGGAAAATATTTGCATTTCACTTTCTAGTCCATCAAAAAAAGGGAAGAAAAACAAAAACAGTTAAGATTTTGTATTGAAATAGTGAGCATCTGCACCCTGCCACATATTTGTGGAGAGGAGGATCAGCAAGTGGAAGGAAATACCCAGGCCTCAGCAGGACTCGATGAATGAGACATTTGGCAGGACCTATATGACAGGTCCGAGGAGTGGTTGAAGGTGATGTCTTTAAACTTGGGCTTCCCTGATTTTCAGAATGGAGCACTGCAGTGAACCTGCACTCAGGGTCCATAGATCAAACGTGAATATCCCCAGTTACCTAGTAGATAGGACTGCAGGTGGCGGGGGTGGGGGCTGGGCATTGGTGGTCTGACCTCATAGGAACTGTCCTGCTTCTAGTCAAGAACGCTTTGGAATTCTGTTGGGGGTTGCGGATGCCCACGGCTGAAATTAACTAACTTTAAAAAATAATTGGTCAGTTAACTTGCTTTATTTCATTTGTTCTTCAAACTACCCAGGAAGGTAAATGTCACAGTTTCCATTCTGCTGATGGGAAACCTGAAGCTAAGAGAGGCCAGGGGAATTTATCACAGTAATACAGCTAGTATGTGACATCAAATCCATGTCAGTTATTGTAGGTTTACTCTAGTGGATAATGTATTGCTCAGTAGTGATATTTTGAGAATGAAAGGGGCTGCTATTCATAGTTATCTGAGGACTATAAGTATAAACTGGAGTTTTCCTGTGTGGTCAGTCAACTTGGCTATTTCTTTATTCTTATTAACTTTTTAAAGAACAAATTGTAATCTTTGTACTTTTAAAATTCACTTCAACTTTTAAAATTCCCCAGCCTGGCCGACATGGCAAAATCCTGTCTCTATTAAAAATACAAAAATTAGCCGGGCGTTGTGGTGCACGCCAGTAGTCTCAGCTATTCAGAAGGCAGAGGCAGGAGGATTGCCTGAACCCAGGAGGTGGAGGTTTCATTGAGCTGAGATCGTGCCACTGCACTCCAGTCTGGGCAACAGAGTGAGACTCTGCCAAAAAAAAAAGAAAAAAAAAGACTTCTAATTCCTTTTATGAAGCCAATATAACCCTAGTATCAAAACTTGATAAGAGCACTGCAATAAAGTAGATTACAGATCAGTCTCACTTCTGAACATAAATGCAAGAATACTAATATGCATTAGGTAACTGAATTTGGTAATTACTAAAATAATATACCATGATTTAAAAATATAGCATACCATGACCAGTTATAGTTAATTCTTAGGACTGCAAGGAGCTAATTCTACATTTGAAAAATTTATTAATGTGATTTCCCATACTAAGAAACTAAAGAAAGAAATACTTAGAACATTTCAACAGAGCATAAAAAGCATTCCATAAAGTTCTATATTTATTTACAGTTTAAATTAGCAGAAAACTAGGAACTAGAAAGAAATTTCCTTAATGTAATAAAAAGATATTTACTGTTTACCTGGAAAATCTTGAAAAATGTTTGCTTTAAAATTAGGGATAATTCAAGAATACTGGCTATCATAATGTTCTGCCTCACACTGGAGGCTCAGGCCAATGTAATAACATAGAATAGAACACTAAGAAACATAATGATTGTATTGGAGGAAAATAAAATTGTCATTTGCAAGTGTTATGACTGCTATGGCCATTTACATAGAAAATTAAAGTAAATCAACAAACTCTTAGAAGTAATAAGAAACTTGTTGGATTGCAAGATCCATATACAAAAGTCAGCAACATTTTTCAGTACTAGAAAAAATAAAATTACCGAGATAATAGAAAAGAAGATACTGTTTAAAACAACCACAAATCCCTGTAAAATATCAAGGACTTAATAGAGAAAAACTCACAAGACCACCCCAGAAGAACATTTTGAGACTCTACCCAAGGGCAAAAAGAAACCTGAATTAATAATCGGAAGAATCATCTTCATGAATGAGGCAGCAGTATTTAAGGATAACCATTTTCCCTCAATTTAGGGCAATTCCAAGCAAAATTATAGCCACCTTTAGGGAGAATCTGCCTTCTCATATTTTGAATGAACCCTTCATTGAGTAAGTCTTGATAGAGGGCAGAGCCCTGCCTCTCTCTGTGGAAGCGGGAGAAGAATCAGAACCTTCTTTCTCTCTGGAGACTAGGATATGAGTATGTGATCCTAACTTGGACATAACATTCTCCTTTCCGGAACTTTGAAGCTTGTGTGAGTGGTAGGTGATGCAGGGATGGTTTGGAAGAACATTCTCTGTGGCAGCACCCTGGTGGTGTCCTAACCAGGCTCTCTGCAGCAGTGTGGGCTTCTCTGTTGCCAGGCCTCCCATGGTTCCTGCCCATTTTCTGAGACTGTTTCTCTAAACTTCTTTCTGATTCTGTGAGCTCTCTGGTATCTTTCCCAATAAAATTCATTTCTGTATTAATTTAGAATCAGTTTCTGTTCCTTACAATCAATAACTTGGAACTGGGAATGTTTACAAAATGATTCTGAAATTCATGTAAAAGTATACATGTCCATGAGTAAATTAAGACCAGGGATTGGTCAACTTTTTCTATAAAAGACCAGATATTAAACATTTTAATCTTTGGTGGCTGGATGCAACTACCCAATTTGGCTGTTGCAGTGTTCAAAAGAAGCAAATGAGAGTAGTTGTGTTTTAATAAAACTTATTAAAATAGTTAGTGAATAGGGTTGGGCCCATGAACTATAATTCTCTGACCCCTGCCTAAGACAATCAAAAAAAAAAAAAAAAAAGAAAAGAAAAGAAAAGAGGGGACAGCCCCTTTCCATCAGATATTCAAACATATTACTCAGCCATTGTAGGTAAGCCAATGTGGTACTGGTATAGCAATATACGAATAGACCAGGGAACAGAACAGAACCCAGAAACAGGCACATGAGAATTTGGTCTATTTTGGAGAAAAAATTAGTTTTTATGGAAAAATAATAATTAGATCCCTAAGGGAGAAATATAAAAATAAGTAAGGGCTTAAATATGAAAGATTGTAACTGCTAGAAAAAAATATGTAGGTCAGGCATGGTGGCCCATGCCTGTAATCCTAGCACTTTGGGAGGCTAGGTGAGAGGATTGCTTGAACCCAGGAGTTCAAGACCAGCCTGGGCAACATAATAAGACCCTGTCTCTACAGAAAATACAAAAATTCATTGGGTGTGGTGGCATGTGGCTGTGGTCCCAGCTACTCAGGAGGCTGAGGTGGGAAGATAACTTGAGCCTGGGAAGTTGACGCAACCGTGAGCCTGCACTGCACTCCAGACTGGGTGAGAGAACAATGTTTTGTTTTTCTAAGACCACCAGAGCGGGTACAAAAGAACCAGCGACTAGGCAAGGGTAGGAGCAAAACTGCAAGTTTATTTTGGTCACCTAGCTTCAAGGGAAGAAGGTGGGTAGGGAGAGGTCTGTTGGCCCCCCGACAAAAGGGGCCCCAGAGTCACCCGTACAGCTCTCGGAGGGAGTTCCCACAGTCCTGACATCCCCACAGGAGTGGAGGACTGAGGAAGGCCGCG
>NW_016814366.1:1252176-1276952 GCF_001698545.2 Rhinopithecus bieti | reverse complement strand
CAAGACCCTGTCTCAACAACTAAAATAAAACATCGAATATCTTTAGGATTTTGGAGTAGGGAGAAGAATTATGATCATCAGGCCAGTATTCAAATATTTTGCATTCTCTGAGGACACATCAGAGAATGTGATTGGGTTATAAGGATAAATTTGCCTAAAGCTCAATTCTGTGTTATTTCAGGTAAGCATAGTCTTTCTTCAAAGAACCAAGGACTAGCCAAGTGTGGTTTCGTCTCTACTTAAAAAAAAAAAAAAAAAGAACCGAGGACTGGTTATTTATTGGTGGCTGAATGATTGGTTTGTGAAAAGACAGGAAACCCAGGCTGAATAAGGGAATGGTGGTCTGGTGGTCTTTGTGTTGACAACAATTAATAGGAAAACCCCAAGAGGCAGAATTTGGAGCCAGTTCTGTATGGGTATTGTATGGGGCCCTGATGGATGATTCTATATGAAAATAGATTGTCCCTGAACATGGCTATCAGGGACAATCACGAGGGAAATGAGTAAGTCCAGATACAACGTCAGATATCCAATACTTGTTGTTTGTTTTTGTTTTCTATATGTATATGTCCTTAAGATTATCTTATTGGAGAGGCAATTATTATTGTTATTACTTTATATTTTTTTGGGATGGAGTCTGGCTCTGTTGCCCAGGGTGAAGTGCAGTGGCACGGGCTTGGCTCACCATAACCTCCGCCTCCCGGGTTCAAGTGATTCCCCTGCTTCAGCCTCCTGAGTAGCTGGGATTACAGGCACCTGCCATCACCTAATTTTTTAGGCTAATTTATTTTTGTAGTTTTTTCTTTTTTAGTAAAGATGGCATTTCACCATGTTGGTCAGGCTGGTCTTGAACTCCTGACCTCAGGTGATCCACCCACCTTGGCTTCCCAAAGTGTTGGGATTATAGTCATGAGCCACCGCTCCTGGAGAGGCAATTAAAAAGACTTTGGGAACATACAAATATAGCTTCAAATCCAAGTGCTATTACATCCCAACTGTGGGAATTTCTTAATTTATGAAATGAATAAAATAATACCTACTTTTCAGGGTTGCTGTAATGATCAGAATGTGGGTATGCAGGGTGGATTGGGGATGACTGCACATTCTTCGTCATGTACTCACACTGAGAAATGGAGTTTAATAATTAATTGCCTTATTCAACAGATATTTAATGGGTGCTTACTCTGTGTCACGTGACCTTCTTGCTGCTGAACAAAGTAGATAAATTCCTTGCCTGAAAGTAATTAAGGTAATACCTTTTAATCATTGTTGGTGATGTAATGGTTATTAAGAGAACCAGAATATCAGGGTTTCGCTAAAAAGACCTAATTGTCTGATATGGACACGTAAGAAGTGAAGTTCAAAGGAAATCTGTCCTAAGTAAATTATAATTAACATCTAAGTATTAATCGTTAACAAGCCGAATAGAAACCATATAGCTATTTCAAATTTAAATTAGCCTCTATCTTACCTATTATTTTTAATTTATACCACTACCTTCTGGAAGATGCGTAAATGAAAATCCTAATTGAGTAAGTTAACACAAATAAATACCACTCATCCATTCATTCATTCAACCAATCATTCAACAAATATTTTATTTTATTTCATTTATTTATTTTTTGAGGCAGAGTCTCACTCTGTCACCCAGGCTGGAGTGCACTGTCATGATCCTGGCTCACTGCAACCTCCACCTTTTGGGTTCAAGCAATTTTCCTGCCTCAGCCTCCCAAGTACATGGGACCACAGGTGGGCATCACCACGCCTGGCTAATCTTTTTGTATTTTTAGTAGAGACGAGGTTTCGCTATGTTGGCCAGGCTGATCTTGAACTCCTGGTCTTAACTGATCCACCCACCCTGACCAAAGTGCTGGAATTGCAGGCGTGAGCCACAGTGCCTGGCTTCAACAAGTATTTGTTGGACAACTTTTATGTGCTGAACTGTGCTAACCATTGTTTCTAACTCTGAGTGATTCAGACATAGACTCTGCTTTTTCTGCCAAGAACTCCACTTTCATATCAAAATTATGGTAGACGAGGAAAACCTTGAAAAAAAGTGCTAGGTTAATCGTATTTCATTTTTTTTAAATAACTGAAAGATTTCTTAGATTAAGAGATTTTAATCTATTTACTTTGAGGTAGATTGATCCCTGAATGACATGGTCTAGTTACTGATAACTAAAAAATTACAATTAGATGTTAAGTTTGAATAGAATTTCAATCCATTATTTAGGGTTCCTGAATTTTTCTATATACTGTAGTTGCTTGGTTTTATTCAGGGCTAGGTAAATTTGCGAATTTGAGAGGCAAGACAAAAAAACCTGTCAAATGCATTTACATTATGCCAACATAGTTCTCAAGGTATCTTTCAAGTGAATGTTTAGCACATACACATGCTCACAAAACAAACTCGACATGCACCATTATCAGTGACTAGGATGGTGGATCCAGTCTTGCTTTCTAACCAAGGAAAGTCACTGCTGCATGGTCCTAACGTGCTTAATCTGTGTGAAGATGCCTCAGCAAAAGATGACAGGGATATAAGACTGTGTTATTCCTTTGAAGTTTAACTCATTATCCTTTGGTAATCATAACTCCATGTTTTTTACCTCCCCAATTAAAGTTCCAAAAGGCAACAGTAGGTCACAGCAGCCACTTAGTCGGAGGTTAGGCTCAGGTGCAATTTACTCTCCTCTGCATGCTTGCTAGTAACCAAAGGAGTAACAGTTCCACACACCAAGAATGATCAGCGACTCAGTGGCCAGGGTTCACGTTGCATGACAACCTCTATACTTGTAAGAAATACAGATTTTACCGTCAAAGAAACTACTGTGGTCACCAGGGTCATGGTCTTTAGATTCACGTCATTTGGAGTATAAAGCACTAGATCTGAATTCCCTTTTTGTTGATGGTGGCATTGACAGGTGAGCTGTAATGATAAAAGAAGGTATAAACTAGAACTTATATTTGCTGATCCATACAGCACTGTTTTGTTGTAGCAAGTATACTTTTGGTTAGAATTAATACATCTCTTCTGGTTTGAATGATAGTCTCATGAAGTTGATGCAACTTAGTGGTTTCATAAGAGAAAGGGTGCCCTCATGTGGTGATTCCGAAACATAATAGCAAATTCTTTGGCATTCTCGGCTTCAAGGAGGAGGTGTATATATTGCCTCATTTTAACTCCGGTTGTGTTTGTGATTACTTTTATCAGTGGAGTATGGCAGAAGTAAGGCTATATGACTTGTATGGCTAGATCTTAAAAGTCATACAGCCTCCATGGTGGAGGAGATGCCATGAGCAGGCAACATGGTTGACAGTCCCAGCTGAGCCCAGATTTCCAATTATCTACAGTAACGCAGCAGACGTGTGACTGAAGCCATCCTAGCCCCTCCCAACCAGCCCATCGGCCCCATAGAACAAAAGGATCACCTAAGGCAGCCTTGCCTGAATTCCTGGCCTACAAAGTCATGAGATAAAATAAAATGATTGCTGTTTTGAGCTACGGTTTAGGGTCCTTTTTATGCAATGTTAGATAACTGGACACTCCTTGTGTTAATTCAAGTTCTCCAAAAGCTGATACCAAAGAGGGGATTCGATGTACAAGAGGTTTTTGGGGAAACACCTGTGGAGGATAAAGGGGGAAGGAGTGGACTAGGTAGGGAGAGCTTTCAGACTCTGATGCAGGTCTGGAATCTGAAGGAAGAAAGATTAGGCAAGAAGAGTCTTAGGCTCTCTCACAAGAAAATAAAGTTTTTTCAGGCTGTGGTGGTGGTGGGGAGGTCCTCAAGCCTGTTAGAAAGATTCTGCTCATCCCAAACACTTTATGATCAAACTGGAGTTTTGGACCTGTGTGCAGCATGCTAGAATTGATAGAATGTAGCTTAGAAACTGATTAAAACAACTTAGGGAATCCCAATGTTAGGACTTTCTCCCTCTCACATTGTATATCATCTGTTATAACTCTGAAAATGTATTATGGTTTATTTACTTATTTATTTATTTTGAGATGGAGTCTTGTTCTGTCGCCCAGGCTGGAGTGCAGTGGTGGTGCAATCTTGGCTCACTGCAACTTCTGCCTCTAGGGTTCAAGCAATTCTCCTGCCTCAGCCTCCCAAGTATCTGCGATTATAGGTGTGCCCCACCACACCTGGCTAATTTTTGTATTTTTAGTAGAGTTGGGGTTTTGCCACATTGGCCAGGCTGGTCACGAATTCCTGACCACAAATGATTCGCCCCCACTTGGCTCCCAAAGTGCAGCGATTATAGGTGTGAGCCACTGCACCCAGCCAAAACGTGTTATAAAAGTTATTCTTTACATAGCCATGTTATTTTTCAGACTTTGAGATTCTTGAAGGCAGGGTCTGTGTGTTTTTCATCTTTGTATCCTTCTTCATTCCCCAAGTTCCTGGCTTAATGAATGCTTGTTGAATGACTAAGAATAATAGTGAAATCACATTCCTTGTGTGGTTCTCAGAACAAATTGTAATTCTCTGGATTTATCTGTAAGGACTTCATTGTTGATGAAATATCTGAATATTAATTACATCTTCTAAAAATATGTTGTAAACAGACTTGTAAATAATAGTGAAGAAAATCACATGAAAGGAGGAATTTCTCTTTAATGGTACTCTGCTAACTTAGTAAATAGTTTTTATAGTCTTGTCTGCTAGCACTGCTCTCCTACCATTTTCTGAGGATTATGGATAGAAGAATTCATAACTCACTAGACTGACGTTTTAGTTGACTTCCTAGAGAATACATTCGATCTTGTAAGTTCTGTACCTAAAGCCTTCCTTGTCACTGTATCCTATTGTGATGGTTTCCAGATTTTTGGATTTCATGGATTAATATCATTTTTTAAAAACTGGGATGCTGACACTTACTTTGTAAAGCAAGAGCATCAAAAATAATCTATGGCCTGTTATTATCATCATTTTACAAAAGAAAGGCTATGTTCATAACAAAAAGAGGAAAAAATTATCTCAGAATTTTAAAATGGAAAGAGACAGATTACAGAGTTAGTACATTATCCTTATTGTTTCTCATTCCTTTATAGTTTGGTACCAGACTGTGTACCTGAACTATTGGCTGTAAATTAAAATTTCAACTTATGTAAGGCTTTCCTACTTGGTGCTGCTCAGCCTATGTCTTCAGCTTCTTTTTATCCCCATATCCAGCAGCTGTCATTTTCCAGGGGCTGGGAAGGAGGAATGAGAATGTCCTGGGGATGATGTTTTTTTTTTTTTTTTTTTTTTGAGATGGAGTTTCATTCTTGTTGCCTAGGCTGGTGGGCTGTAGTGCAATAGCGTAATCTTGGCTCACTGCAACCTCCGCCTCCTGGGTTCAAGCCATTCTCCTGCCTCAGCCTTCCAAGTAGCTGGGATTACAGGAGCCTGCCCCCACACCTGGCTAATTTTTGTATTTTTAGTAGAGATGGGGTTTTGTCATGTTGGTCAGTCTGGTCTCAAACTCCTGACCTCAGGTGATCCATCTGCCTCGGCCTCCCAAAGTGCTGGGATTATAGGCATGAGCCACTGCACCCAGCCAATGCTTTACTTTTACAGAGGCAACACAAGAGTTGCACACCTCACGTCTGCTTACATTCTGTTGGCCTGGACTTGGTTGGAGGAACAGACTAGTGAGGCTGGGGAATTCTGGTCTGTCTGTAGCTCTTGGCCATGTATTTAGCTAAAACTTGGTGATTCTATTTTCGAAAGGAAGGGGAGAATGGATACTGGAGAAAATAGTGATCCATCACAGCCCACTCCTTTGGCCCTCCATATAGCCAGGTTCACCTTTTTTCTCAGCAATGGAGTATAATCACCACATACCAACAACCCAAAGTCCTGTCTGGGGGCCACATCCGTCCCCAAGTCCAGGATCTCTGGGTGATGTGCTGTCCTCTCTGTCAAGTGACAGGGTGGCTTTTGCCTTGCACACTTGCATCCAATACTTAATGATGTTGTAGAATGGTGTATCTGCAATAAAATCTCTTTCACAAATGGAAAATTGGGAAATGGGAAACATGCAGGACTCAATGGTTTGTAACAATGGCGAAATTCTAATGGGCAGAAAAACAGACTCTTGCCCTGGCAGTGGAATACATTCTTGGTTAGAACTTGTTCCGTTTTCTGTGAGCAATTCTTTGTCTATTGTCCTTTACTCATTATTCTCTACTTTTTGCCAGTGTTAGAAATACGTTCTTGTAGAAGGCTGTTTAGATTTCATAACCTTCTTCCTGCTGGTGCAAGATAGGTGTGCCTGATCTATTTGCTATATGCATTTTTTAGAATAGGCTACAGACCCCAGAGCATAATGATTTAAAGAAAAGATAGTTCATTTCGTTTTTACAGAAGAGCTCTGTGCTGGAGTTTCATACCAGCAGTGGCCCTGCTCCATGCAGTCCTTTGAGGACTAATATCAGTAGAGAATGAGCTAAGCTTCTTGACAAGGGGATATAGACATGCAGTGGCTTAAAAAATAGAATTTCATTTCTCTCTATATTTCTGACTGCTGGCTGGAAATCAGAGATGAGCAGAGCAAACTTGGGAGCCTCATACTGAGGAAAGCTCCCGCACCTGCCCAGGTCTGTGCACTGTTAGACTGTTAGATAAAAGAGAAATAAAATGCAGTCTTGTTTGAGCTCCTCTCCAGCTAGCTTTTCAGGCTGCAAAATGTAAGAAAAGCAGAAAAGCATAAGACCAACAGAGTCCCTTTAAGCTTCTCTAGATATCCCACATCACATTTCTGTATACTTGTTGTTAAGAAAGTTTGAGAAATGGTTTTTGATTTACAATGGAAATGTTCTTAGCTAAAAAAAAGAAAATAAAAAGTGGAGAATGAATGTTTGAGTAGGCATCTAGTAGCCTATGCCATCCTATGTAAACACCAGGAGAAAATTAGTTGGCCTTTTCAGTGGCTGTCTTAGTCTGTTTTGTGCTGCTATAACAAAATACCACAGACTGGGTAATATATAAAGAACAAAAATTTACATCTGCAGAGTCTGGAGGATGGGAAGTTCAAAATCAAGGGGCTGGCATCTGGTAAGGGCTTTCTTGCTGTATCATTCTATGGTGGAAAGATAGAGGGAGAGAGAAAGAGGAGAGAGAGAGAGAGAGAATGGGGGCTAAATTTGTCTTTTTATAAGGAACCAATTCCCATGATAACAAACTCACTCCTGCAATAATGGCATTAATCCACTCAGGAGGGCAGAGCCCCCACAGCTGTGTCACTTCTTAAAGGTTCCACCTCTTAATACTGTTTGAATGACACTTAAGTTTCAACATGAGTTTGGGAAGGGACAAACATTCAAGCCCTAGCAATGGCTTAGTTTGTTCATCTATAGTCACATAATGTGCGTTGCCATGTGTGGTTAAATATAGTTTAATTATTGTCAAGAACATTCCAGAAGACATGAAGCTGAAAAAAGGAGTTCTACAACTGCGATGTGTTATTAAAAATGATTTCTTTCAGCCTAATAAAAGTAAAACTGGAATAGCTATAATTTCTTCACGAAATTACTAACTCTGCAATGATAAATAGCTGATTCCTTTTTAATACAAACAAAAATTTTAAAGAGACTCTTTTATTCCATGGTAACTTGTGTTATTGTTTCTTCCTAATAGTCACACTTCATTTTTCAGATGAAATATCCTGTTTCTAACTTTCTCTTCCTTATTAAAGAAACTTTTTGCCTGAAGAACCTTTGTGGTGATTATTTTTTATGTGCCTTTGAAAAATATTTTATGGTGTTATTATTACAAAATAAATTCATATCCATTATAAAAATACATATAAGGAAAACCTGGATATGATCATGAATACTATTTTGTTCTTTATCATTCCACACCTAAACATATGTTTATATGTTTAAAATATGTTTAAAATATACTGAAAATATAACTGGTAATTCAATTCACAGTATTTTACAAATTGAATTTTAACTTATGATCTTTTTTCATTGTAAATTTTTTCTCTTTTTGTGGGGAAAATTACACATAACATAAAATTTACTGTCTTAATCATTTTTAAGTGTACAGTTCAGTGGTATTAAGTACATTCGTATGGTTGTACAACCACCACCACCATCAATCTCCAGAACACTTTCCTTCTTGCAAAACTGAAGCTCTATGCCCATTAAACAATAATTCCCTATCGACCTTTCCCCCAAAGGCCCTGGAAACTATCATTCTACTTTCCATCTCTATGAATGTTATTACTCTAAGTACCTCATGTAAGTGGAGTCATGCAGTGTTTGTCTTTTTGTAACTGGCTTATTTCACTGAGCATAATGTCCTCAGGTTTTATCCAGAATTTTCTTCCTTTTTTATGGCTAACATATACCACCTTTTGTTTATCTGTTCATCTGTCAGTGGACACTTGGGTGCCTCCACATTTTAGCTCCTGGGAATAATGCTGCTATGAATGTGAGTGTACAACTGTGTCTTTGAAATCCTGCTTTCAGTTCTTTTGCGTAGACTCCCAGAAGTGGAATCGCTGGATCATATGATAATTCTGCTTTTATTTCTTGGAGAACCACCGTACTGTTTTCCATAGCTGCTATACAGTTTTCCCTTGAAGAGTGCATAGAGCTTCCAATTTCTTTATATATTCGCCAACACTTGTTCTCAGCTTTTAAAAGTAGAAGCCATCTTAGGGGATGTGAGGCAGTATTTTGTTGTAGTTTTGATTTGCGTTTCTCTAATGATTGGTGATGTTGAGCATGTTTTAATGTACTTATCGATCATTAGTATATATTCTTTGTAGAAACTTCTATTTAAGTTCTTTGCCCATTTTTAACTCAATTTTCTTTTGTTGTCGAATTTGAGGAGGTCTCTATATATTTTCTATATTAATTCCTTATCATATATATAATTTGCAAATATTTTCTCCCATTCTTTGGGTTGCCTTTTTATTCTGTTGAGAGTGTTTTTTGATGCACAAAATTCTTACATTTTCATGAAGTCCAGTATGTGCATTTTGTTGTTGTTGTCTGTGCTTTCCATGTCATATCCAATAAATCATTGTCAAATCCAATGTCGTGAAGCACTTGCCCTATGCTTTCTTCTCAGAATTTTTTTTTTTTCTTTTAGACAGACTCTCACTCTGTCACCCAGGCTGGAGAGCAGTTGCCTGATCTTGGCTTATTGCAACCTCGGCCTCCCAGGTTCAAGCAATTCTCATGCCTCAGCTTCTTGAGTAGCTGGGATTACAGGTGTGTGCCATCACACCTGGCTAATTTTTGTATTTTTAGTAGAGATGGGGTTTCTCCATGTTGCCCAGGGTGATCTCGAACTTCTAACTTCAAGTGATCCACCTGTTTTGGCCTCTCAAAGTGTTGGGATTACACATGTGAGCCACTGCGCCTGGCCTCTTCTCAGAATTTTAATTTTAGGTTTTATATCTATGTTGTAGACACTTTTTTTTTTTTTTCCCCAAGACAAAGTCTCACTCTGTCACTTAGGTTGAAAGGCAGTGACTTGATCTTGGCTCACTGCAACCTCTGCCTCCTGAGTTCAAGCAATTCTCATGCCTCAGCCTCCCGAGTAGCTGGGATTATAGGCATGTGCCACTGTGCCCATGTAATTTTTGTATTTTTACTGGAGACAGGTTTCACAATGGTGGCCAGGCTGGTCTTGAACTTCTGACCTCAAGTGATCTGCCTGCCTTGATCTCCCAAAGTGCTGGGATTACAGGCCTGAGTCACTGCCTGGCCCCATAGACCCATTTTGAGTTAATTTTCTTTTTTATTGTGCTTTCTGGAACACATGTGCAGAATGTGCAGATTTGTTACATAGGTATACTTGTGCTGTGGTGGTTTGCTGCACCTATTAACCCATCATCTAGGTTTTAAGCCCTGCATGTATTAGGTATTTCTCCTAATTCAATCCCTCCCCTTGTCCCTCACCCCCTGACAAGCCCTGGTGTGTGATGTTCCCCTCCCTGTGTCCATGTGTTCTCATTGTTCAACTCCCACTTATGAGTGAGAACATGTGGTGTTTGGTTTTCTGCTCCTGTGTTAGTTTGCTAAGAATGATAGTTTCTAGCTTCATCCATGTCCCTGCAAAGACATGAACTCATTCTTTTTTATGGCTGTGTAGTATTCCATGGTGTTTATGTGCCATATTTTCTTAATCCAGTCTATCATTGATGGACATTTGGGTTGGCTCCAAGTCTTTGCTGTTGTAAATAGTGCTGCAATAAACATACGTGTGCATGTGTCTTTATACTAGAGTGATTTTTTTGTTTGTTTTTTCTGTTTTGAGATGGAGTCTTCCTCTGTTGCCCAAGCTGGAGTGCAGTGGTGTGATCTTGGCTCACTGCAGCTTCCACCTCCTGGGTTCAAGTGATTCTCCTGCCTCAGCCTCCCAAGTAGCTGGGATTACAGGTGCCTGCCACCACACCCAGCTAATTTTTGTATTTTTAGTAGAGATGGGGTTTCACCATGTTG
This sequence comes from Rhinopithecus bieti, assembly GCF_001698545.2. Lineage (NCBI taxonomy): Eukaryota > Metazoa > Chordata > Mammalia > Primates > Cercopithecidae > Rhinopithecus > Rhinopithecus bieti. The sequence goes on along the minus strand of NW_016814366.1, from coordinate 1,266,499 downwards.
GACAGGCTGGTTTTGAACTGCTGACCTGAGGTGATCCACCTGCCTTGGCCTCCCAAAGTGCTGGGATTACAGGTGTGAACACCACACCTGGCAGTAGAATGATTTATAATCTTTTGGGTATATACCAGTAATGGGATTGCTGGGTCAAATGGTGTTTCTGGTTCTGGATCCTTGAGGAATCACCACACTGTCTTCCACAATGGTTGAACTAATTTACACTCCACCAACAGTGTAAAGCGTTCCTATTTCTCCACATGCTCTCCAGCATCTGTTGTTTCCTGACATTTTAATGATCACCATTCTAACTGGCATGAGATAGTATCTCACTGTGGTTTTGAGCTGCATTTCTCTAATGACCAGTGATGACGAGATTTTTTTTTATATGTTTATTGGCCACATAAATGTCTTCTTTTGAGTAGTGTCTGTTCATATCCTTTGCCCACTTTTTGAGGGGGTTGTTTTTTTCCTATAAATTTGTTTAAGTTCCTTATAGATTCTGGATACTAGACCTTTGTCAGATGGATAGATTGCAAAAATTTTCTCCCATTCTGTAGGTTGCCTGTTCACTCTGATGATAGTTTATTTTGCTGTGCAGAAGCTCTTTAGTGTAATTAGATTCCATTTGTCAGTTTTGGCTTTTGTTGTCTGCAATTGCTTTTGGTGTTTTAGTCATGAAGTCTTTGCCCATGCCTATGTCCTGAATGGTATTGCCTAGGTTTTCTTCTAGGGTTTTTATGGTTTTAGATCTTAAATTTAAGACTTTCACCCATCTGGAGTTAATTTTTGTATAAGGTGTAAGGAAGGGGTCCAGTTTCAGTTTTCTGCATATAGTCAGCCAGTTTTCTGAACAGTTTATTAAATAGGGAATCCTTTCCCCATTGCTTGTTTTTGTGAGGTTTGTCAAAGATCAGATGGTTATAGATGTGTGGTGTTATTTCTGAGGCTTCTGTTCTGTTTTGTTGGTCTATATCTCTGTTTTGGTACCACTACCATGCTGTTTTGGTTACCATAGACTTGTAGTATAGTTTGAAGTCAAGTAGTGTGATGCCTCCAGCTTTGTTCTTTTTCTTAGGATTGTCTTGGCTATGTGAACTTTTTTTGGTTCCATATGAAATTTAAAGTTGTTTTTCTAATTCTGTGGAGAAAGTCAACGGTAGCTTGATGGGAATAGCATTGATCTATAAATTGCTTTGGGCAGTATGGCCATTTTCATGACATTTATTCTTCCTACCCATGAGCATGGAATGTTTTACCATTTGTTTGTGTCCTCTCTTATTTCCTTGAGCAGTGGTTTGTAGTTCTCCTTGAAGCAGACCTTCACATCCCTTGTAAGTTGTATTCCTAGTTATTTTATTCCCTTTGTAGCAATTGTGAATGGGAGTTCACTCATGATTTGGCTCTCTGTTTTCTGTTATTGGTGCATTGGTGTATGGGAATGCTTGTTTTTTTTTTTTTTTTTTTTTTTTTTTTTTTGAGACAGAGTCTTGCTCTGTCACCCAGGCTGGAGTGCCGTGGCGTGATCTCGACTCAATGCGAACTCTGCCTCCCAGGTTCATGCCATTCTCCTGCCTCAGCCTCCAGAGTGGCTGGGACTACAGGCACCTGCCACCATGCCCAGCTATTTTTTTTTTTAGTAGACATGGAGTTTCACTGTGTTAGCCAGGATGCTCTCGATCTCCTGACCTCGTGATCCACCCACCTGGGCCTCCCAGAGTGCTGGGATTACAGGTGTGAGCCACCGTGCCTGGCCAGGAATGCTTGTGATTTTGCATATTGATTTTGTATCCTGACACTGCTGAATTTGCTTATCAGCTTAAGGAGTTCTGGGGCTTAGACAATGGGGTTTTCTAAATATACAATCATGTCATCTGCAAACAAAGACAATTTGACTTTCTGCCTTCCTATTGGAATACCTTTATTTCTTTCTCTTGCTTGATTGGCCTGACCAGAACTTCCAATACTATATTGAATAGGAGTGGTGAGAGAGGGCATCTTTGTCTTGTGCTGGTTTTAAAGGGAATGCTTCCAGCTTTTGCCCATTCAGTATGATATTGGCTATGAGTTTGTCATAAATAGCTCTTATTATTTTGAGATATGTTCCATTGTTACCTAGTTAATTGAGTGTTTTAGCATGAAAAGTTGTTGAATTTAATTGGAGGCCTTTTCTGCACCTATTGAGATAATCATGTGGTTTTGTCATTAGTTCTGTTTATGTAATGGATTACATTTATTGATTTGCATATGTTGAACCAGCCTTGCATCCCAGGGTGAAGCTGACTTGATTGTGGTGGATAAGCTTTTGATGTGCTGCTGAATTCAATTTGCCAGTATTTTATTGAGGATTTTCATGTTGATGTTCATCAGAGATATTGGCCTGAAATTTCCCTTTTTTGTTGTGTCTCTGCCAGGTTTTGGTATCAGTATGATGCTAGCCTCATAAAATGAGTTATGGAGAGTTCCTCTTTTCTATTGTTTGGATAGTTTCAGAAGGAATGGTACCAGCTCCTCTTTGTACCTCTGGTAGAATTTGGCTGTAAATCTGTCTGGTCCTGGGCTTTTTTTGGTTGGTAGGCAATTAATTACTGCCTCAGTTTCAGAATTTGTTATTGGTTTATCAGGGATTCAACTTCTTCCTGGTTTAGTCTTGGTAGGGTGTATGCGTCCAAGGATTTACCCATTTCTTCCAGATATTCTAGTTTATTTGCATAGAGGTGTTTATTATATTCTCTGATGGTAGTTTGTATTTCTGTGGGATCAGTGGTGGTATCCCCTTTATCATTTTTTTCTTTTGTCTATTTGATTCTTCTCTCTTTTCTTTTTTATTAGTCTGACTAGTGGTCTATTTTGTTAATCTTTTCAAAAAACCAGCTCCTGGATTCATTGATTTTTTGAAGGGTTTCTTGTGTCTCTGTCTCCTTTAGTTCTTCTCTGATCTTAGTTATTTCTTGCCTTCTGTTAGCTTTTGAATTTGTTTGCTCTTGCTTCTCTAGTTCTTTTCATTGCGATGTTAAGAGTGTTGATTTCAGATCTTTCCTGCTTTCTGATGTGGGCATTTAGTGCCATAAATTTCTCTCTAAACACTACTTTAGCTGTGTCGCTGAGATTCTGGTATATTTTGTCTTTGTTCTCATTGGTTTCAAATAACTTATTTATTTCTGCCTTAATTTCCTTATTTACCCAGTAGTCATTCAGGAGCAGGTTGTTCAGTTTTCATGTAGCTTTGCTGTTTTGAGTGAGTTTCTTAATCCTGAGTTCTAATTTGATTGCACTGTGTTCTGAGAAGCTTTCTGTTAATGATTTGTGTTCTTTTGCATTTGCCAAGGACTGTTTTACTTCCAATTAAGTGGTCCATTTTCGAATAAGTGCTGTGTGGTGCTGAGAAGAATGTATATTCTGTTGATTTGGGGTGGAGAGTCCTGTAGATGTCTATTAAGTCTGTTAGGTCCACTTGGTCCAACACTGAGTTCAAGTCCTGCATATCTTGTTAATCTTCTGTCTCGTTGATCTGTCTAACATTGACAGTGCGGTGTTAAAGTCTCCCACTATTACTGTGTGGGAGTCCTAGTCTCTTTGTAGGTCTCTAAAAACTTGCTTTATGAATCTGGGTGCTCCTGTATTGGATGCATATATACTTAGAATAGTTAGCTCTTCTTGTTGCATTGATCTCTTTACCATTATGTAATGCCCTTCTTTGTTTTTTTTGGTATTTGTTGGTTTAAAGTCNCTTTCCATTTGCTTGGTAAATCTTCCTCCATCTCTTTATTTTGAGCCTTTGTGTGTCTTTGCACGTGAGATGTGTCTCCTGAATACAGCACACCGATGGGTCTTGACTCTTTATGCAATTCGCCAGTCTGTGTCTTTTAATTGGGGCATTTAGCGCATTTACATTTAAGGTTAATATTGCTATGTGTGAATTTGATCTTGTCATCATGATGCCAACTAGTTATTTTGCACATTAGTTGATGCAGTTTCTTCAAAGTCGTTGTATTTTGGTATGTTTTTGCAGTGCCTGGTACCAGTTTTTCCTTTTCATATTTAGTGCTTCCTTCAGGAGCTCTTGTAAGGCAGGCCTGGTGGTGACAAAATCCCTCAGCATTTGCTTGTCTGTAAAGGACTTTATTTCTCCTTCGCTTATGAAGCTTTGTTTGGCTGGATATGAAATTCTGGGTTGAAAATTCCTTTCTTAAAGAATGTTGAATATTGGGTCCCACTCTCTTCTGGCTTTAGGATTTCTGCTGAGAGATCTGCTGTTAGTCTGATGGACTTCCCTTTGTGGGTAACCCGACCTTTCTCTCTGGCTGCCCTTAACATTTTTCCTTCATTTCAACCTTGGTGAATCTGACGATTATGTGTCTTGGGGTTGCTCTTCTCAAGGAATATCTGAGTGATGGTCTCTGTATTTCCTGAATTTGAGTGTTGGCCTGTCTTGCTAGGTTGGGGAAGTTATCCTGGAAAATATCCTGAAGTGTGTTTTCCAACTTGGTTTCATGATCCCTGTCACTTTCAGGTACACCAATCAATCATAGGTTTGTTTTTTTCACATAGTCCCATATTTCCTGGAGGCTTTGTTCATTCCTTTTCATTCTTTTTACTTTAATCTTGTCTTCACATTTTATTTCATTAAGTTGATCTTCAATCTCTGATATCCTTTCTTCCACTTGATTGATTCGGCTATTGATACTTGTGTATGCTTCATGAAGTTCTGGTGCTGTGTTTTTCAGGTAATTTATGTTCTTCTCTAAACTGGTTATTCTAGTTAGCAGTTTCTATAACCATTTGTCAAAGTTCTTAGCCTCCTTGCATTGGGTTAGAACACTCTCCTTTAGCTTAGAAGAGTTTGTTATTATTCACCTTCTGAAGTCTACTTATGTCAATTTGTCAAACTCGGTCTCCATCCAGTTTTTTGCCCTTGCTGGTAAGGAGTTGTGATCCTTTGGAGGAGAAGAGGCATTCTGGTTTTTGGAATTTTTAGCATTTTTGTGCTGGTTTTTCTTCATCTTTGTGGATTCATCATGATGCTGATGACCTTTGGATGAAGTTTTTGCATGGGCATCCTTTTTGTTGATGTCGATGTTGATGTTATTGCTTTCTGTTTGTTAACTTTCCCTCTAACATTCAGGCCCCTCTTCTGCAGGTTTGCTGGAGTTTTCTGGAGGTCCACTCCAGACCCTGTTTGCCTGGGTATCACCAGCAGAGGCTGCAGAACAGCAAAGATTGCTGCGAGCTTCTTCCTCTGGAAGCTTCCTCAAGCCATCTGCCTGCCTCAGCCTCCCAAAGTGCTGGGATTATAGACATGAGGCACTGTGCCTGGCCTCTTTCAGTACTTTTTATTTTTGTAAAATTGGTGGTAATGTTTTCAATTTCAGTTCTGATTTTAGAAATTTGAGACCCTTTTCCTTTTTCTTAGTCTGTATAGATAAAGGTTTGTTAATTTTGTTAATCTTTTCAAAGAACCAACTTTTGGCTTCATTGACTTTCTCTGTTATTTTTCTATTTTTTATTTCATTTATCTCTGTTCTAACTTTTATTATTTTCTTTATTCTGCTAGCTTTGGGTTTAGTTTGTTTTTCAATTTCTAGTTACTTGAGATGTAAAGTTAGGTTGTCTATTTGCGATCTTTCTTACTTAAATGTTTATAGCTATGAATTTCTACTTCAGCACTGCTTTTCCTGTGTCCCATAAGTTTTGGTATATTGTGATTTCATTTTCATTCATTTTTAAGTATTCTCCAGTTTTCCTTGTTATTTCTTCTATGATCTGTTGGTTAAGACTGTGTTGTTTACACTCCACAAATTTGTGAATTTTCCAGTTTTCCTTCTGTTTTTGATTTCTAACTTTATCCCAGTGTGCGCAGAGAAGATACTTTTTGTCATATCAGTCTTTTCAAATGTAATGAGGCTTATAATGTCCGTATGGTCTATCCTGAAAAATGTTCCATGTGCACTTGAGAATAATGTGTATTCTGTTGTTGTTGGGCAAAGTATTCTGTAAATGTCTGTTAAATCTAGTTGGTTTATTGTGTTGTTCAAATTTTCTGTTTCCTTACTTGTCCTCTGCCTTATTGTTCATCCATTATTGACAGTGGAGTATTGAAGTCTTCAATTATAGAACTGTCCATCTCTCTTCTGAATTCTGTCCATGTTTGCTTCACATATTTTCATAGTCTGTTATTAGATGTGTAAATGTTTGCAATTATTGTATGTTCTCTCAGTGTTTAATGTTTTATTATATAATGTCCTTATTTGTCTCTTGTAAGTTTTTAAATTTAATGTCTATTTTGTCTGATATTAATACAGCCACCCCTGCTTTCTTTGGTTACTATTTCCATGGAATATTCTTTTCCATCCTTTCACTTTTAACCTATTTGTGTCTTTGGATCTAACATGAGTCTCTCGTAAATAGCATATAGTTGAATCCTGTTTTTAAAATCTATTCTGCCAATCTTTGTCTTCAATTGGATAACTTAATCCATTTACATTTAACATAATTACTGATAAGGAGTGACTCTCTAATGTTATTTTACAATTTGTTTTCTATATGTCTTATAGCTTTTTTGTTTAGATTTCCTGCATTATTTTCTTCTTTTGTGTTTAATTGATTTGTTGTAATAAAATGTTTCAATTCTTCTCTCATTTTCTTTTGTGTATATTATTTTATCTTTTTTTGAATACTATTGGAATTACATTTAACATTATAAAGTTAGAACATTCTCATTTGAATTTATACCAGTTTACTTTTAATAACATACACAAACTCTGCCCCTTTAACACCCTCTGCTCCTTTAACACCGCCACCATTTTCAGTTGTTGATGTCACAAAATTACATCTTTATACATTGTATGCCCAAACACAGAAATAATTTTTAATACATTACTTTCTTAAATCACGTAGAAAACAAAATGTGCAGTTACAAACAAAAGTTAAAATAATACTAGCTTTTAGATTAGGAAATTTTTTTTAAAAAGGTGTGTCTCTTAAAACATGTAGAAACAAAAGTAGAGTTACATACCATCATTACAATAATATTATCTTTTATAATTGCTCCTCTATTTACATTTATTAAGAGCTTTATTTCACCATACAACTTCAAGTTACTGTCTGTGGTTCTTTCATTTCAACCCGCAGGATTCCCTTTAGCATTTTTTTTTTTTTTTTTGAGACGGAGTCTTGCTCTGTTGCCCAGGCTGGAGTGCAGTGGCCAGATCTCAGCTCACTGCAAGCTCCGCCTCCCAGGTTCACGCCATTCTCCTGCCTCAGCCTCCCGAGTAGCTGGGACTACAGGCGCCTGCCACCACGCCCAGCTAATTTTTTGTATTTTTTAGTAGAGATGGGGTTTCACCGTGTTAGCCAGGATGGTCTTGATCTCCTGACCTCGTGATCTGCCCGTCTCGGCCTCCCAAAGTGCTGGGATTACAGGCTTGAGCCACCGTGCCCGGCCCGCTTTAGCATTTCTTGTAGGGTCAGTCTAGTGGTAACAAACTCCCACTGTTTTTGTTTATCTGGTAATATCTTAATTTCTCCCTCACTTTTGAAGGACATTTTTGCCAGATATAGAATTCTTGGCTGACTTATTTTTTCCTTTAGCACTTTGAATATATCAGGCCATTACTTCTGGCCTCCAATGTTTCCAATGAGAGATCTGCTGATGATCTTACTGAGGATCTCATATGTGACACATCATTTATCTCTTGCTGTTTTTAAAATTCTCTCTTTGTCTTTGCCTTTCAACAGTTTGATTATAATGTGTCTTGGTGTGTGTCTCTTTTGGTTCATTTTATTTGGAGTTCGTTAAGCTTCTTGAATGTTTACAGTCATGTCTTTCAACAAATTTAGCAAGTCTTCAGTTATTAATTCTTCAAATATTCTCTGTCCTCCTTCTCTTTATCTTCTAGGATTCCCACAATGCATGTTGGTTTGTGTGATGGTATCTCACAGGTCTCTTAGACTCCATTCACTTTTCTTCAATTTTTTTTCTGTTTTTCAACTTTTATAAATTCGGTTGTTCTATCTCAAAGTTCACTGATTCTTCTTCCCACTCAGATCTGTCTTTGAATACTTTTAGTGACTTAATTATTTTAGTTATCGCACTTTTTAGCTCCGGCATTTCTTTTTGGTTTATTTTCAGGTATTCTAAATCTTTATTAATATTTTAATTTTGTTCATATGTTATATTCCTGACTTTTCTTTTCTTTTTTTTTTTATTCCTGACTTTTCTAAATCTTCTTTTAGTTCTTTAAGCATCTTTAAAACAGTTGCTTTCAAGATTTTGTCTGATAGATCTACTATCATATCACTTTCAGGGACAGTTTCTGTTCGTTTATTTTATTTATCTTTAAATGTGCAATACTTTACTTTTTATTTATCTTTAAGTGGGCTATACTTCATATGCATTGTGATTTTTTTATTGCTGTTGAACACTGAACATTTGAATCTAATAATATGGTAACTCTGGAAGTCAGATTCTCTCCAATCCCTAGGTTTTGCCTTGCCTTTTTTTTTTTTTTTGTATTCTTATAGGTGGTCTCTGTGCCAAGGATCAGCTTGAAGTGTACACTTAAGGTCTTCTTAGGTCTTTTCTGAGCCTGAGCCTACCCTCGAGCATGCATGGTGGCTTTCTAATTTCCCTTGTATATACAGTTGCCTTTTAAGGTTGTGTCTTCAATGTCTGGTCCCAAAAGGGGAAAAAGAGAAAATGAAGGGGGAAAAGGTGCTGGCCATTTAAATTCCCTAGAAGTTATTTCAGTCAGATGGGGAGAGCTTATAACAGTGAGGGAGATGAAAAAACAATGGCCATAACCTCTTTGTGTGTACTTCTGTGATCAGAAGCAGCAATCTGGAGATCAGAGCACAAATACCTAATAATTGCAGGACAGGGTCCTGTTTGTCCATCCTGGCTCTCAAAATTGTGTGAAAGTTGTATTATATAAAGCTGCTCCAGGAACAGGTGCACAATTGCCTGCCACTGGGCTTAGAGTGGGGGATGGGTAGCCGCTACTGTATTAAGAGCTGAAATTCACCAAAATTCACCACATACCGTCTAAGCTGTCCCCTGGAAGATGGAAGCCTCCCATAGACTCCAGAGTTCTAACATAGTTACATCAGACAGATTCTTCCAGTGCAATTGTCATCTAGGTGAGGAGCTAGATTTCTGGTAGTTCCAACTCTGCCATCTTCCTAGAACCCTCACCTGTGGTTCTTTTTAAAGTTCTCTTTTTTCTTAATTTCTTGGGCATTGATCTAATTATGTACTGTGGATAACTCAACTTTCTGTATTTTGGGAGTGACTTGAATGGTTTAATAATTTGAATATAACCTTAATGGAAGTTTCTGTTAGTGAAGCTTTCATTTCTTTTCTTTTCTTTTCTTTTTTTTTTTTTTTGAGGCGGAGTCTCGCTCTGTCGCCCAGGCTGGAGTGCAGTGGCTGGATCTCAGCTCACTGCAAGCTCCGCCTCCCGGGTTTACGCCATTCTCCTGCCTCAGCCTCCCGAGTAGCTGGGACTACAGGCACCCACCACCTCGCCCGGCTAGTTTTGTATTTTTTTAGTAGAGACGGGGTTTCACCGTGTTAGCCAGGATGGTCTCAATCTCCTGACCTCGTGATCCGCCCGTCTCGGCCTCCCAAAGTGCTGGGATTACAGGCTTGAGCCACCGCGCCCGGCCGCTTTCATTTATTTTCTGAAATAATTGTTTTTACACATATATGTCCAATTTCATTAAGAAGCTGACAATCTAGAGTGGACTCCTTAATTAAGCAGAAGATTGTTAATTCGGTGAGGTAAGTTATGAATGTGAGGGGTAAAGTGTTAGTTACCGAGGCAGTTCTTAAGAGGAGCCTCTAAGCAGGTTTAGGTGAGTGTGAGATCAGTGAAGGTATTCTGGACGTCAAGACATATAGACTGAGAGGTGAAGAACTCCAGAAGTAGCCAGGTGAAGAGAAGCGGCTCTTTTTGTATCAGTTTTAAACTCTGTAAACTAGGTTGTTTCCCTTGTAGAGCCCCAATGAGTGATTCTGATAACACACATTTTCCTTCACGTCCTTGTTTTTCATAATAAAATTGACAGCATTCGTAGATTTACTCAAGAGTGAAACCAAATATTTTGACATGTAAAGGATTCTAAAATCATAAAAGATTATTAGTAAATATCATCTCAGTTGATCATTAAATTTTAGAACTAGAAGGATCATAAGCCTTGCTTTATAAAGTAAGGGAATTAAAATAAATGATGATCTGTAGCTGAGAGAAGAGAGCCCAAGGCCTCCCTACTGGTTAGAGCATAATTAGGATCAAAACAGAACTTTAGACACAGTTCAATACTTTTTCTGTTTCATATGATTATTTTTACATCAACAACAACAACAACAACAACAAACAACAACAACAACGTGAGAACAGCCCTGATTAGCTTCACACTAGGTTGGCACTGGGAGAAAAAAATAATTAACTTACTTGTTTATACCACTTCCGTCACCTTTGCTCTGGTCTTCATTCTGCATTGTTGGACTCTGTTTTTTCTGGAAAGTTTCATGGCAAAAATGGTGAATAACACCAACAAGAAGAGGAAGACTACTACATTCTCTTTTTTCCCTTTATAGTTAGGTTTATTTGTTTTTGTGCTAGCATGGCGAAAAAATAATTTATTGGAAGAAGATTAGAATGCTTTATGAAATCCTAAAGAAGCCATTGAACAACCAGGGTGTGGGAAAGAAAAGTTTTACAGTATTTCTGGGATCTTCAGCAGCTTATTTGAAATATATGGATCTTTCCTGTGGGATCTCACCACAAACGAGACTCAGCTCAGAGCTCCCAGTCCCAAGGCCTCTCTATTCACTGTGGTTAGGTTGTGGGGTCTATGTGCATACAAGGGCTTGCTCTGTTCAGGATGGTGTCTTTCAGGTTATAACAAGGCCTGGAAAATGGTTGCTGTGGTTTGGATATGGTTGTTTGTCCCCACTAAATCTAACCCCTAGCATGGTGGTGTCAGGAGGTGGGGCCTGGTGGAAGATGTTTGGGTGATGGAGGCAGATCCCTTGTGAATGGCTTGGTGCTGTTCTTGCAGTAGTGAGTGAGTTGGTGTTCTTGGGAGACTGGATTGGTTCACAGGGGAATGGATTAGTTCCCTTGAGAGTAGGTTGTTATAAAGCCACAATGTCCCTCAGTTTTGGGCCCTGCTTCACACACGCCTGCTTCCTGTTTGACCTTCTCCCTCATGTTACGACTTAGCACAAAAACCCTCACCAGAAGCCTACCAGATGCTGGTGCCATGTTTTTTGTACAGCCTGCACAACTGTGGGGTAAATAAACCTCTTTTTTTTTCTTTGAGAGGGAGAATCACTCTGTCACCCAGGCTGGAGTGCAGTGGCAGTATCTCGGCTCACTGCAACCCCTGCCTCCCAGGTTCAAGTGATTCTCCTGCTTCAGCCTCCCAAGTAGCTGGGATTACAGGTGTGCATCACCACACCCGGCTAATTTTTATATTTTCAGTAGAGACAAGGTTTCGCCATGTTGGCCAGACTGATCTTGAACTCCAGACCTTAAGTGATTTGCCCACCTCGGCCTTCCAAAGTGCTGGGATTACAAGCATGAGCCACCATGCCTGGCTCGGCCAAACCCTCTTTTCTTTATAAATTGACCAACCTCAGGTATTTCTGTATAGCAACACAAAACAGACTAAGACAATGGTAAACCATCAGTACATATTGAATGAGTAAGTGAATGGAATTCCACAGTTCCCTTTGGAGAAAGTACCTGGTTGGTCCTGCCTGGGTCAGGTGTCTACCCTTGCTCCCAACAGCTGTGGCAGGAGTTGGGATAGTATACAGTTGGCATGAAGGCCTGCTATAGGTCAGGATACTCATCAGAGAAGAAAGACTGTCAGAGAATGGGGCTGATGACTTGAAAGTGAGTTATTTATGTTTGTTCTTAAGAGACTGACAGGCACCCAACAGTTCTGGAGAATTGGCATTTAAAATAAGAAAAGATTATTGTATAAACTTTGGTGTCTTTTCATGTATTGCATCTAAACTTGGTATTCCAATTAGCACATTTCTGAGAAATAAAATGTCATCTACTGTAGGATGAACCATTTCTTTGCGTACCATTAAAAAAGAAGAGATGTTAAAGAAGTAGAGTCTAACAGGAAACACTGAGCTGAAGCTCAGGCACCAATGACTGACCTTGTGGTACAAAGATAAATGAGAAATAAACCTGCCACACCAAAATACAGCAAGGCCCAGCCTGGCCAACATGGCAAAACCCCATCTCTACTAAATACAGCAAGGCCCAGCCTGGCCAACATGGCAAAGCCCCATCTCTACTAAAAATACAAAATCAGCTGGGCGTGGTGGTGCACGCCTGTAATCCTAGCTACTCAGGAGGCTGAGGCAGGAGAATTGCTTGAGCCCGGGAGGCGGAGGTTGCCCTGGGTCGAGATCATGCCACTGCACTCCAGTTTGGGCAACAGAGCAAGACTGTGTTTAAAAACAATGACAACAACAACAAAAATAAACCCAGCAAGGACACATGACTATTTCAATTGTAGTACTGGAGGAAAAAACACCATACTGCCTCAATGTATGAATGTTAAGCTGGCACTCCTACAGGTTTGCTGACTGAATTCATGCAAACAGTGTGGCCTAAACAATCTCAAGCAAATGATTTAATATCAAGTGATCTCACATTGATAGGGCCCCATATGTTTGGCATAAACAAACCCAAATCCTCTTCAGGAGAACTGCCAGCAGCTATTGTAAGATGCCATCTTATTTTAGCAGTGTAAACATGTACAAATGTATGTTTTACAATCTGTGAAATTGGCAATGTGCTGAATAATTGTGGAAATTCATCCGGTTCTCCAGCATCCTAGATTCACAGATTAACCACAGGATAAAAGTGGGTTTTGAGAGGGTGAGGACAGTTTAGCTAGGCAATGATAAAAGGAGAAATATATGGAGATCAGAAAAGGTTTAATCTCCTGGCACATCAAAGTTGATTTAGTCTCCTGGAACAGCAATCCAGAAAGACTAGTTTATAATTTTAGCATCCCCAAAGTATCATTTTAAATTCAGCCTTGAGAAAATGCATAAATTAGATATTTGTCTTGGTCTTTTCCATGTGAGATCTTTCTGTCTTTTCTTCCTCATTCAGGGAATCATCATTTCATCTCATTCATGTGGCCTCAGGAGAGGATCAGTATCAGTTATTTTCTTCTTGGTATAAATTTGTGTTTATACATTACTTCTTTCCTTTTTATTTTTTTCAAAAATGTGTTTGCAACTGTGGAAGAAATTTTCAGGCATTTGCTTAGAAGTGGAGGAAGCATTGGATATCAAAGTCTCTCCTTAGCACACCTGTAATTATACCATATGAGCAACACTCTTGCCTTCCTCTTTCTTATTTCCTCACACTTTTAAAAAATAAAATATCTCAAAATGTCAACAGTAATTATTTCTGTTTGATTTTAAATTATTTTATTTTCCTCTTTATTTGCATTTTATTTTCACAAATTTTCCCTATGGACATACATTGCATTTATTTAATTTTAATAAAATCAATACTTTTACATAAATTAGAAAATAAAACCCAGAGGAAAAGTGTTCCCAGTAGGAAAAGCAACTTCTCTTTTTTCCTTACCCCGACCAGAAGTAATACATTTTCTTTTTTTTTCAGTTGCCTAAAAATAGTTAGCTCCATATTATTGAATAATATGCTTACATCACTATTTCTTTTCTTTCTTTTTCTTTTTTATTAGACAGGATCTCATCCTGTCACCCAGGCTAGAGTGCTGTGGTGGGATGACGGCTCACTGTGGCTTCCTTGACGACCTGGGCTCAGGTGATCCTCCCACCTCAGCCACCCAAGTAGCTGGGACTACAGTGCATGCCACCATGCCAGGCTAATTATCTATCTATCTATCTATCTATCTATCTATCTATCTATCTATCTATCTATAGTCTATCTATCTATCTAGCTAGCTAGTTTGTTTGTTTTTGGAGACAGGTTCTTGCTCTGTAGCCCAGGCTGGAGTGCAGTGGTGCAATCTTGGCTCACTGCAACCTCCATCTCCCAGGTTCAAGTGGTTGTCCTGCCTCTGCCTACTGAGTAGGTGGGATTACAGGCACCTGCCACCATGCCCAGCTGATTTTTGTATTTTTTTTTTTGAGACAAAGTCTTGCTCTGTTGCCTAGGCCAGAGTGTAGTGGCACAGTCTTGACTCACTGCAACCTCCGTTTCCTGGATTCAAGCAATTCTCCTTCCTCAGCCTCCCGAGTAGCTGGAATTACAGATGCCTGCCACCACATCTGACAATTTTTTTTTTTTTTTTT